>NC_079147.1:281879465-282179465 GCF_945859685.1 Eupeodes corollae
CCCAAAAATAAAAAGAAGAAGAACCAAAAACTGAAGAAGAGTCCAAATCGAATCGAATCGAATTGAACTAAACTGAAGACGACATATCAACGCACATCACACCAAATGGTTATGCGGTTTAATGGTGATGGCGATAAGTTTGGATTTCAAATCGTTTTGTTTGTGTTTTTTGTTTTGGCTTTGGCTTTGGCAATGGCACATTTTGGAAAACAATCAGATTTACGGAAAGCAATTGAAATTATATTTTTTGTTTGTATATTTTAATATTCTTGAGATCTGTTTTACTGTAAAAAATATTAGGAATTCTATTAAATGGTTGAGATATACAAACGTGATTCAGGTTGGTAGTAATAATTTAACACCAACAGTTTTAAAAATTATCAAGCGGGGTTTCTTTTTGATGGAGGAGGTTTTTGGAGTCAATTTTATGAATATTGATATTTGCTTATCATCTTGAAAGTGTCAAGCACGCTTAACACACTTCAATTTGTCACTAAACACTCCACCAACAAAACCTTCAGTAATTAAAAAATTTATATAATTTGACAGCTTTTCAAAAGAAAGTTCTAAAAAATAACTTATTTCGTGTTTCTTTTAATCAAGTCCAAAACCTGCCACATAATCGCTCACAACGTAAACTAAAAATTTCATTGAAATCCTCTTTTTTTTTAATTATTTTCGCTGATGATGCAGTGTATTCGAAAATACATTAATTTTATGTATTTTTTTTATTAAATACTGATGCAATGATGCACGATTATTTATTATAGTTAATCACCTCAATGACACTTAAATAATTTGTTAGCTGTTGAAAGCGATATATGTACCTGCCTTCACATCCACACACCAGAAAATTGCAACATTAAACAACAATTTTTATATCCATCCCAAAAGTTGTATTTATGAAAATGAAAAACAACAAATTTTAATCACATTTGGATAACAAATTTGTAAACATTAAGTTAAATTATAAGTGACGTACATAATTACCTGTTTGATAAACATATATGGTGGAATTTTTTTGATCTTTTTTAAAATTATATATAATCTTTTTACGGTGTTTTGTGGCGCTTAGTTTTTTTTGTATTCAAAATTATTGTGGTGTTTATTTTAAATGAGCTTAAAATACAAAGTTGATTGCGTTTAATTGGAAAAAGGTGGAAATATTGTTTCTATTTTTATAAAATTTTGTGTTATGAGAAATAAATTTATATGCTTTGTACACGTTTAAGGTAGTTAAATATACCACAAATGTTAACATTGATTAAAAAACAGAACATAGAAAAATATGTGTTTGTATTTAGAACAACAAGTAATAATCAATTGAAAAAATAATTAGGTTGTCATAGAACTCTTTAATTGAAACTCAATAAATAAATGGATGAATCGATATCATTTTTAGTGTAATCTTAATGCTCTTGAAAGGTCAAGAGCTAAAATTTTAATTTTTGAAAAACATATACTAGAATTTATTTCAAAACTCATGTTTCAGCTAAATGAAAAGGGCTTGTTTAATAAAAATATGGAATGAAATGAAAATGTCAAGTTTAATTTTCAAAAAAACACACATTTGTATATTCTTTTAAGCTTGTTTTTTTCAATCAAGTTCTTTGATGATCTTTACAATTATTTAAAAATCATTTATTGACTATTTTCAAAGACATTTATTTTTTGAGTCAGATAAAATAAGTTTTAAAAAAATCAATTTCAATCAGGAACTAAATACAAATTCTCAATCCAGAAAGAGTAACCGACTTTGACTTTTTCTCTACAAGCTATATTTGAAATATTTGTACAATTGTTTAATTCTTAAATGTTTACTATAAATGTTCGTCGAAAAAAATTAAATATTATTTATTCCTATGAAATTTAGTATGTACTGTAAATAGGAAAGCACGCAACGCGGCTTGGCGGAATATCAATAGTAAGGTATGGGTGTAAATAGGAAAGCAGATCCTGACTCCAACTCGCTTCGTAAGCTAAAGTGAGCATTCAATGCCATTGCTCGGTTTGTTTTCAAACTTCAAAGATACGATCACTTTTCGTCTCAGGCTCGTCAACTTTTAAATAGCAACTTGTAAGCTTTTTTTAAATATCGGTGTTGTTTGCTTCTTTTCAAACTTATTTTTAAAAAGACTCCAAATTATTTGTTTAATAAGCTTGATTTTTGCTCTTTAAATCGTTTTACCTTGTTTCGCTCCCCCAGGTTTACTTGTTTGACATCACGGAGGCAATTTTTCGTTTATGCCGTCAGACTGTGGAGTAATCTTTCCAGTCACATGAGGTCTAGAATCAAACGTAGAAGGTTTCCTCAACTTTGTTTTGAATATTTTTAAAATTTGAACTGCGGTAACTTTTTTGTAATTAGGTAACTTTTTTGTAATTATTTTAATTTCTTCTTCTTGCGACTTTATTTTTTAATTTCGGTTTTAATTGATTGTTATTTAATAAATTATTAATAGTTTGCTACAATTGTTTTAAACATAGTGTTTGCATACTTGCATTATCCTTAGTAAATATTGTATTATATATCCTGTACTATTTATAAGTCAATCTTGATGAACAGCTGTTTTTTTAATCAATAAATATCAAATATCAAAGAAAGTAAATAATTCTTCACATCCTCTCTCCATGCCATTATCTAGCTTAAAAGCGCAAGAATGGACAAGAAGAATTCTTCTTTAATGATCTCAGTCATATTAACATAATAAGTCTTTCGCGTTTCATAATTGACTCAAACTGGTTTCATTGAGCTTAAAAGAAAGCTTCAAGATTCATGTGATGTCACATATGGACCATTTAACTAGTCTACTCCATCAGGAAACAGCCTCTTTAACCTAATATAACCTATTAAATATTCTTAAAAGTTAACACTAAGAACATTTAATACAATTTGTAAATATATATATCCAAATAAAAGATTCTAGGGATTGCTTTTGCTGCAGAAATGTTTTTGCAATCAATACCTTATTCCATTATTCTAGTGTTAAAACAATTTTGCTAGCTTAATTTCCTCATATTTCAGTTTTTAACACCTCTTTATACCAAAAAGATTTTCACGGAGCGGTCTCTTAAATTTTACTAGTTGCCAGAAATGTATCTATCCAGATTTTGAAAGAATTATCACGAATTATGATTACAGAAATAAGCGATTTCAAACACCAGTGGTGTAATATTTAGTGCGTAGGAATGTCATCTTAGAGGTCTTCGGCTCAAACCCTGCCTGTGCCACCTTTTACGTGTACTACCTCTTTGTGAAAACTGTCAAATCATCCAAGAGCAACTTTTAAATATTTTCTTAAATCAGCTATTCGGGTGCGGCACTAAACCTATAGGTCCCCTGCACTTTTTACATTACTCGCACACACAAATGGTTAAAAGTTTTAAGCTACTATGCTCTAGATTCTTTTTGAGTTGTTGCACCACCTTATTAATTTAAATTGTCAATTCGAAATAGTTTTAACTTATGGCTGAATCAGAAACACGCTTCAGCTTCGGCATCGTCTGCGTTACGGTGGGTCTGCTTCCAGGTTGCTTTGAATGACATTTCTATTATTTCATCCCTCCAAGGAGCAAATATTTGTTTCGTTGACATTTTTTTTTACAGCTGTTGAGCTTTCAGACACATGAAATGTTCAGCTGAACTCGTAAACGTCAGGTGAAGCCGAATTGAAGCGTGTTTGTAATTCAGCCATTATTCGTTCGATTTTTCAAATAGATCAAGGTCTTAGACTGTCAATTGTCAATTTTGGAGCACAGACCTCATCGGTTAATGTTCTTGAACGTTATCCGATCCATTTTGAACAATTTGTTCCACTCAAAAACTTTTGTTTTAGATGGATCTTGCTTCCCGTAGGCCTTCTGCAATATCGTTCAGCAGTAAGAATTTCATTCTGCACACAGCATTTAATGGAACTGCTTTCTTAAGTAGTTTCAGACATTATAAACAAAACAAAAACATCATTAATCTCAAACACTGATAAATATTAAAATGAATGAAAAATATTGAATAGTTACAAACAACAACTTTCTCCATGAATTCAAAAACTCCAACTACCAAATTCTTTACAACTAAAAAATAAAAATTTTCTCCTTTTTATAAACCTTCTAAAATGAGGCTTGGAAAACAAAATTTAGCTAATATTTTGAAATAAAACTGGTAGACAACATTTTGTGTCTTGTAAATATAAGACTTGACGATATATTGAAAATTTAAACGCATTTGGTTCTGTTTATTATCAACTCGTAGAAGTAACAATCAACATATTCTGATACTTTCAGTTACGACAACTTATTAAATTTGGTTTCTAATGTTTACACTAAATTCAGTTGATATTTTTGATACACTCAATGTAAAAATATTACTTATCTTTTTATGAAAGAAATATGAATATCCAAGAGGAAAACACCAAAGAACTTAAGGAATCAAAATCTTGGATTTTCCGGAAATTTTGTTTTTATTTGAAAATTTAAAGTGTGCTTGTTTAATCACATATTAATGTTAATGTAACACACTTTCAAAAACCAATTTGTCTAATTACCTTTCATATTTTGGTTGCGCTTATTAAAAATAAATCCCTGAAATTAATTTCCTATTTAAATGTGTATGTTTTTAAATTCTACTAAATGAATCTTCATACGAGTATGTATGGTAAAAGAGCATATCAAAATGTCCCTTAAGTGAATCACTTACATAAGTATCTATTAATTTAAGCTGTCAAATCATAACACGTTAAGCACCCTTTCATTTATCTACTTGTATGTATGAATTGCTTTTCCTAATATCATTAATTTATCATTTACATCCAATTATAAAGCTTCATAATGTTTTCAAAATCAAAATTATCTTTAACTCATTCCCTTTAATTTATTTATAAAACATTGTTCCCACCATATTATTACGAGTATATTGCTTATGTCTAATGAATTATCACACCCTTTATCTAGAATTTTGACGTAAGCTGTCATTTAGTGTCAGAATTTTGTTTGTTCCTGCTGTGAAAACATCTTCACCCAAACAGTAGCTAAGCAAGATGGCGTGTAAATCGAAGAGGGTGCCCACTGTTGCTCTTTTATTAGAACTAAAAGATTTTTGTTTTTCTCAAAAATGAGTTCATCATCTTCATAATCGCTTAAATGATTGTTTTTCTTAAATGATAACGCGTATTTCCGAAGTTCTGAAGGGGGAATTTCGGATAACGATTTAATAATTATTTTATAAGATGTAATGAAAAAGAAATTTCATCCAGTTTTTCTATGGAAGAAAATGGAATGAGGCAACAATTAATTTGAAGAAGAAAAATAAAAAAAAAAGTGAAAGGGCGCCTTTAAGAATCGAAATAAAATTAATTATTAAGTGATTTCTCCTTTTGTTACAGTGTCAGTATCTTCCATCAAAATGGTTTCGATTTTCTTTTTTTGAAAACATGGCTCTGAAATTTCAGACAAGGTCTATTAATATCAGTATGTCAGAAGCTCAAAAGTTTGTATATTTATGTGCGGTACTTCGTCGTCCGTCGTTTTGGTGGTTTCAATGTGGGTTCAGATTGTTTGGGCTGTCAATGAGATGATTGACAGAAATTGCTCTTTTCTTAAAAAGAAGGGAGAACTTCTTCTTTTTTTATATACGCTGCGCTGTGCTCCAAATTAACTTGATGAGTTTTTGATTTTGTTTTGAAATCAATTTTAAAGCAAACAATTCATTAACGGTTCGTTAAAAAATTACAGAATCAAAAAGTTGAAAAAAAAACATTGAAATTATTTTAACATGTTGAAGTAGAAATTAATAATCATCATCGTTAAATCTTTTTTTCAAAACATTTTCACAAAGTTGATGGCAATTAAGGAGGAAAAGTGAAGTATCTTGTTTTATGGAAGGCTTGGTAGATAATTAATATTTTTGTTTTCGTAACTTTTTAAACATTAATAACGATTAAAGTGAGCCATGTCTTTTTTAATTGCTTTCTGGGGCAAGTATTGGTTACGTAAAAGAATTTGAAAGTTTGATTATTGAACAATAACCGTTTCTTAAAGCTAAGAATTAAACACAATTCGAAATTAATTAAAATGGTTTTAAAAGCTTATAAAGTTTTAAAGCTGTTAAACAATTCTTTACATCTAACAATTTAAAGCATATAAGGAGCAATAACCTACGACTAAGTCAGCAGGAAGTATATATTTTTGTATTTTGCGAAAGAATCAGATAATTTTGATATCAAATTTTGGGTTAGATTCCATTGTTGTTAAGGAAAAGTTGAAACAGATTGTTAGCTTTTTTGTCTGCTTTACTTTTTGTAAACACAAAAGGTCTAGATCCATTTATCATTTCAGAATTTGTTTTTGCCTCAGGTGATATGTTTTGGTCTCTGACGCACGTGCGTTTTTCGTAGAACAATGAAGTAATGAAATCAAAATATAAAAAAAAAGTTGATTTGGTTTGTTTTGTATGAAAAATACATCTTTCAGGTTATTGAACTTTTGAATACATATGTACTTAAGCTAAACAAACCACTATAATATGGTCTGTCTCTAGACCAGGTAGGTTTTCGTAACGCACTTAAGAGATTCTTATCTTGAATTTGCAAATATGTAAATGAATTTAAAAAAATTAAGGAACAAAATATATTTGTAAGTGGAATTGATATTCTAATATACCTTCTGGGAATTTGCTTTGAATTCAAATTTATTGTATAACAAAACATAAAGTGTAGAAAGGTTTCTTGGAAAATTAATTTAAAAAATCTTTTTATTCTATTTTGTGAATTGGAAAGCAATACCTATAAGTATTACTCATCATTTCTTTCGTATTCATTTAGATCTTATTTGTGTTCCAAATTGACCTATAGCTTGAGGATTGTACATTAACATTACAGATTTATATTAAAGGCGTACACAATAGGTTGGTATGTCTTTTAATTCTTTTTTCAATAGAACTGACTTTATAAGCTTTACAAAATAGATTAGAACTCTGATTTTTAAGAATTATGTTTGGAAAACGAATACTTTGATTTCTGGCCAATGCGGTATTGTATTTTTGTTGGTCTTAATTTAACCATTTCAAGCATGATTCTAATATTTGTCAGATATAACAGGTTAAGTAATTAAGTTTAATTTAGTCCGTCATTTAAACATGAACAGACAGGCTACTTACTTTTCGGAATTTATTTTGTAAATCATGGCACTATTCGAAATACTTTTTGAACGAATTTTGTTACTTGATAAAACTTACTTTTGATTGAATATTAAGTCAAATTCAATCTTCAAGTAAATATTGAGACACCATCACATCTCCAAAAACTTACTGTTTGTTGTGCTTAATATGGGTTAGTGGAATAATTGGTTCTTCTTTGAAAACGATGCTGGCCAGAACGTTACATTTAATGATGACCAGTATGGAGCCATGGTTACTGACTTCTTCGTATATCAATAATTGAACAACTATGATGTACAGGAACTTCGGTTGTGTCAGAATTGATGTTTGGAAGCTGCATAGTTTTACTAATGCGGACCCGTGAATTGACCTCCAATATTCGATTTAACGCGAATCAGTTGTGATTCTATGGGGTCAATATTCGTTTTATCAATCTAAAATCCATACGGCAAAGGGCAACATCAAAAAGGAATGGGAAGTCATTAATAAGATTTTAAGTAGGAACATATCGAATAACAACAATCCAATTGTACTAAAAAATGGTTTAGTTGTTTTATCGAATCCAAAAGATGTAGCGGATGAATTAAGTTCCTATTTTGCGTCTGTTGGGCATAGTTATTTTTCTGAAAGTGTACATACTTTATTTGACTGTCGCTATGAGATTGTTCCCCAAGAAACCAGTTCGAACAGTTTCTTTTTTGAGCCAATTACAGGACTTGAAATACTTAAAACAATAAACTCGTTTAATAATTCAACTTCTCATGGCAAGTTATCTAATATAATGCTTAAAAAGGTTGGACCAAATTTGGTAGATCTATTGACACACATTTTTAACTTAAGCATATACTCTGGAAAGTTTCATGATGATTAAAAAAAATGTATGATAGTTCCATTATTCAAAAAAGGAAGTAAAACAGATGAATGTAATTAAAACAAGAATTCTGTCTAACCTTAATAAAATATACTTTTTGAGTCCATTCCAATTTGGATTCAGGGCTGGGTTTTTACTGAGAAGGCTCTTCTAGAATTTTGCTGCATTTTACAAGAAGGTTTAAATGCTAAGAAAAAATGTGCTGGACTATTCGTCGATATTACTAAAGCCTTTGACATGGTGAACCATAATATACTTTTGGATAAACTGTATAAAATTGGTTTTCGTGAATTCATCTGGAAATGGCTGGAGTCTTATCTAAAAATTAGATCACACAATGTAAAAATTGGGTGCAGCATAAGTTCCTCTAAAAATAGCACCGATCCCTGTGCGACCCCCGTGCTGGGCCCAATTTTATTTTTGGTTTATATAAATTCCCTTTTTAAAGTAAAGTCAGAGCCTTTGCCGATGACCTTGGAATTGCATATTGTAGCAATAGTTCTTTAAAGCTAATTTCAGATATTAACTATGATGTACACTTGCTAAGATTTTGGTTTGCTAAACATGAGTTAATTGTGAGCAGCAAAACAAAGTTAATGTTTTTCAGCCTAAGAGGTAGTATCTCTCCGGACATACCGATAATTTTTCATTTTCACGATTGCCTTAGTCATAATTTACTTAATGGTGAGTGTAAGAGTCATCATACTCAATCATACCATCCCAACGTTAAATGCAGTGATAGCTGTTTTGAAATTGAAATAGTTATAGACTTTAAGTACCTTGGCATCTATATTGATCAAAACCTTAACTGGACAAGCACATTTCTATTTTAAAAAACTATCTTCTCTCATCCACCTGTTGTTTTTACCACCTGAAAAAAACGTCGGTGGTTTATTTTGGCATTATTCATTCCAAGTTTCAATATGGAATACCCTATTGGGGCGGTGCATATGTCAACAAACTACAACAACTCACCGTTATTCAAAAATCAGCTATACGTAACGTTTGTAAAACCCATCGTTATTACCATCAATGGGACTTCTTAGGTCTTTAAAAATTCTTCCCGTTAGACATTTATATTTTTTTTAAGTTTTAAAGTTCTTTTTAAAAGAGATGGATATTTGGAAAGTCCGATTTCTGACATACGAAGTCTTAGAAGTAATTCCAACTTTATAAGAAATATCCCATATTTTCGTACGACAAGCTACAGGAACTCCTATTCCATTGCTTCCTGCAAACTTTTTAATACGCTTCTTATAGAAGTTCGTAAAATAAGAAATATTGGCTCGTTTTTAAAAGAAATACAATTATGCTTCTTGCCGAAACCACCAAGAAATAGAAACTTTGCTACGTTACACTGTCTAAAATTAAACTTATGTACATAACCAAATACGATTTGCTGGCTAAAACTTAACTTTAAAAAAATTTTTTAATTTTCAAATTTATTTTTGCTAATACTATTTTTATTTTTCTAATTCAATGTAAAATTTATATTAAATTTTTTTCTTCCATTATATTGTGTGTAACCCCACACAAAATAAAATCGATGTGGCATCACCACTATTTTTTTTAAATAATTATTGTCACTAACTATTCTTAGTATACAATGTTATTGTTAACTATGTCTATGTATTTGAGCGCAATGTAAAATATGAATTCATAAATAAGAATAAAGAAATTATCTATCTACCACTTCGTAAGCTTTTTCATCTATCCTACTCCTCAGACCTCGCCCCGAGCGGAAGGAAAACTGCATTTAACCGATTGTACTTACGTCCTTCTTTCCAAGGTCATAAAAACGCTGATTATTTATTAGCTCAAGAAATATCTCGAAGATCGAAAGCTTCTTAATGATCCACAATACGCCTTTCGTAGTATAGGTCAAGTCTGAAAATCACAAAATAAAAGCTGGTGTGTCCCAGAGCTCTGTTCTATCTCCAACACTCTTTCTGATTTTTATTAATGAACTCCTGCCTGCAACTTCTAATCCATAACATTGTTTCGTTGACGACAGAACTCTTAGCTTTTCATATTAATTTTGAGACTCACAACTCTCTTTTTCGGATGTGGAACTGCAACGAAAAAGTATGATAGGCTCATTCAATTCCAACCTTAACAGAATTGTACAATGATTATTAAAAAACCGCATGATGTTTAATGCTTCGAAAACCTAATGCTGCCTTGTATCGTTAAAGCGAGATATTCTGCCCTTGTCATTATTCATGGATGGCACTTGCATTAATAAGACTAAACATCTCGATATTCTCGGTATGTGTGTCACCAATCACCTCTTGTGGAACTATCACATACGCGATGTCGCCAAAAATTCCGCAAGGTGTTTGGGTTTTCTTAGGCGATGCAAGAAATTGTTCACACCTTCTGATCTGGCTGTTACCTGCAAGACTGGGCTAGGCTGGTGCTCCTGCAACTTACTCAAACCTCTTGGAAAGTATTGAATGAAGAGCACTTAGATTGATTGGTGATAATACCATCATAGGTTGACCATCGTCGAAAAGTTGCTTGTCTCACCCCTTAAAGAACCGTAACACCAGCGCTTCAAGAAATGCTCATCAATATATCTTCGAGCTCAACTACGGTCGTACTGTCAAGTGCAGAGATTTGTTTTTTTAGCCGTACTTTACGAATGTGGAATGCCTTGCCACACTCTGTCTTTCGCAGCATTGCAATTTTCAGGAATTCAAAACCAATGTGCACCGACACCTCCTTTCAACCACTCTCTCTATTTCCTAGTGCTGACGCTGTGCTTTAAATAATACCCCTTGAGTGTGGGCTTTTTATAATAAAAAAGAAAACGCGATTCAATAGTTTCTTAAGTTGTTAATGTGCTCCGATAAGACCAAAACTATTAATCGCTTGATAGACAACATTTTCCGCATTATAAAAGTCAAAGAGATAGGGCCATCTAAAATTGTACCATCTTGTCAGACTACGTCCGTGACATACGTGGTAGTCATATGCCATAAATCATACTTAAATTATAATTATATGCTAAAAGATTATCATTAGAATGAAGTAAATTTCAGGTATATTTAAAAAATCGATTTTATTTTATTCTATTTCAAAGCTCTATATCTTTGAAAAGATCTAACTTAAGTTGTTAAATTATTCGGAATATCTCAAAAGGATTTTCAAAAAAAAAAACAATTGTTTTGTGGAAAAGTCTATTTGGGCAGCTATCACTTTAAAAGCATGTTATTACCAGAAAAATGCAAGATCCACGCTTTAAAAGCGCGTAACAGTGAATGAATTGTGATACCTTAAGCTATGCTATATAAGTTATGATTTTTAATGGCCAAAGTTAAAAGAACTTAATCAGAGCAATGGCGTTTGTTTTAACAAATTTGACGCTACTTCTCTGATAAGCAAAAAATCAATACCAATTTTGCAAGAAAATTTATTTAAAAGTGTTATTTCGTGAAGAAGTCATTGGCAATTGGCCATGTGATTTGACACTTATAGAATTTCTTCCCAAGAACCACGTAAAAAAGATTATGTCTATACCAATTCTTTATATTTGAATCAAGACCTTTACGATGGAATTCGTTAAATTATCAAATTATGGAATATTTCTTTAAAAGGATACAGGTCCTTATACCGTTCTCCATAGTGAATGACACTGAAATAAAAATCTATTAATTTCACTTAAAACTTTAATTTTTTATTAACATCAAAATAAAACCTTTTATTGAAAGTCCCTTTAAAAGTTTAAGTTGTTGCCAAAAATTTTAATGTCCTCCATATTTTTTGCGATGACATGAAGTGTCAACATTTCTTGCAAACCCACAATTTTCTTAAATGGAGCAATTAAATTATGTTAAGTTTAAAATGTGAACATTTTTGTTTTGAGCATAGATTTTATGATTTTATTTTTATGTCCTGAAGAAACAACTTTTTAGTAAATTAAATAATTATTAAAGTTAAAAAACTGTATTTAAAATTTGTATGCTTTAATTAGTCATAAAATTAAAAGAGTGCTACTGAGTGCGGAATTTATTGTTCTTGTTTTGAGAGCACATTCTTGTTTTGTGTGAATTCTTCAATCTTCCCACATAACATTTTGAAAATGCAAATATAATCGTTAATCTTTTTCAAAATCCTATTAACAAAACTAAATAAAATTTAAGAACAAATAGAAACCGTAAACAAAAAGCGTATTACTTGTCTTCCATATGAATAAACATTTTGAGATAAATACGATATGAACAACACTACGCCTCCGGTGGCGGCACACGTCACGTCGTCGTGACGGTAATATTGAAGACAACAAAATCTATAATTTTTTTCTTGAGAGCAAGAGTTTTCTCCACCTAATCATGTTTAATCGAATGGCAAAACTTCTTCCCTCTTTTCTTTTTGTTGTTTTTGTTTTTGCTTCGTGTTGGCTTAGATACTTAAGTTACAAGAAATATTATACACTTTGCAAATGCTTACTGATATGATAGATACTTTTTATGGATGGATCACACACCGCACCGCTTCAACGATAATCAAATATTCATGTGTCATACTTAAACTATTTCTATTTGTTAATATTTTTTTTCATTTGGATTGGCAAACGAAAACAAAATTCATAAACATTCTTTATGGTTTCATTATGATGATTAAATGACTTGTTTCAATGTTTTCTTATATATTTTTTAAAGTAAGTTTTTCTCTAGGTCACTATTATGTTTCATAGTTTATTATAAATACGAGAATATGGAGTTTTTTTATTTCGGCAATTTGCTTTGGTTGGCGAATTTAAGTGGGACAATTATGGTTATTTTATTATAGATTTGTATTAATTTCGCATTTTGACTATAAATGGGAGTATGGTTATCATCCAATTGAAAAACTTGTTTGGATTGTTAAAAACAAAAGTAATTTCTTGGATAAACTATTGTTATTTGTTTTTTTTTTGTGGAAGTAAGTAAATTATAAACCTACATGAAATAGAAGTGTCAAAGTCGTAGATAAACCAAATCAGATAAAGATGGCATGAATTTAAGAAAATGCTGAATTGCTGACAAAAATCGATCTGCTAACTTAAAATTTGTGGAATAAAACTTTTAAGCTATTATTTCTCATACATACCAAGGAAAGCTATTAAGTTAAGTTTGTTAAAATGTGGCATGCCTCTTTTAGAACATTTTGAAAATTGGGTCAGCTTTGTATTGTCATCCGCATTTCGACTTGAATTTTAATTTGTTAGATTTTTCAAATGTTTTAATGTTCTCAAACGTGTCGACTTTAAATATTTTTTTTAAACAATATAACGTTGCACTGGTTTGATAATAATTAAGAAAAATGTTACTCCCATATTACAAGAACAAAAAATTCTATTTTCTCTCAAATATTTATTTTTAATATTAACAAAAACAAATATTTAACATTTTCTTACAAAAAAAATAAATTATTTTCAAAAGTATATAAATATAAGAAAGAGGTTCCAATGCCACGCACATTGATAACTACTTACTTTCCCTTTAAAATAATCATTTGCTTGAAATAATCCAAATTGTCATTGAAAAGACTTTAGAAAGTGTGTTATCAAAAAATAATTTTAAACTGTAAAGATATTCGCAACGTTGAACTAAATATTTGGGTTTTTGGGCAGTGTGTTTCGTTTAAGTAAAGGTGCGTGGCCATTTGAAAGTACTTCTGCTAGTGACCTCTCGAGAGCAACTTTCGGGAGACAAATTTTAGAAATTTTGCTATCGCGAGCTATCTCTGCTAGCATATTATCAGATGGCCATGTATTCTATCCACACTGATAACTTCCCATCCCGTCTGTCGATTTGCATTGCTTAAAAGGTCTGTAGGTTTTCGTGTCTTATTAAAAAGGTTTACAGTTGAATTATTCTAAAAGATTTAAAAATTACGAACAATATTTGCTGAAATACTTTGATTTCAAAATCTATTTTTGTAAACGAGATTTTTTGTCGAAAAGCAATTTTTACCAATTTTATTACCATTTGATTTTATTTCTTAAACAAATAAATACAAATTGGATAAATGAATCTATTTTAAAGTCCATATCTTCTATTGCTCACGAGATATCGAGAACCGAACATCAATTTTTACCAAATTTGCGTACTATTTTTTGTAAATTTTCTTTTTCTTTTATGAAAATATCGATTTTTATAAAAAAAAACTTAAGAATATCGAAAACAATATTTTCTGTGAAATAAAAAAAGTTTGAAGACAATACTTTTAATTATTCAAAAACTATTTGAGTCGAAAGTAAATTTTTACCAAGTTTTAGTACTGTTTTTTTTTAGGTTATTATTTTTTGTAAAAAAAAACTGTCAAATAGATTTTTCTCAAAATTTGACTGAATGTTGAAAACAATAAAAATAAGTTGGAAGCCATAATCTAAATTTTTGTCAATTTGTAAAAACTTTGAGTAATGTTTTTTCAAGTTTTTATTTTTTATAAAAAAAACTGTCAATTCGATTTTACTCAAAATTTGTTAAAAAAACATATATTAATAACGTTATTTTTCGTTGCACAAATTTGTTTTAGAGATAAAATCATTTTTTAGATCCCTTTCTATATTATTATCTGTAAAACCAAATTTATTTAAAGTCGATATCTTTAATAGTTCTTGAGCTATGGACTACGAAAAAACGTCGAGAACGTACGGATGTACAGACGTACGAACGTGCGTACACACGCATGAAGATGCATCTTTCTAAACAAAAAAATTATTTCCGATTTGGCAAATCGGACCCATTACTGAAGCAAACTTCAATGTTGTGCACATTTTGGCACACCTTTTAACTATAATAATTTGAGTTTTTTACACTGATTTTCAGACCATTTTTTTAGTGAGAAAAAACCATCAGCAGTAAACTTAATTTCAGCGACAACATTAAGAAATCTGATTTAGTAATTTCATTTATAATGATTTGTTTTGAAACAATTACGATAACAGGTTTAAGGGCATTCTTTGTAACAATGAGCTTTTTAACTGGCGTAAGTGTTTAACTCTAAGCACGGTACCTAAAATTGACATGCCATATTTATATTTGTCATTTTGGGTGGAATTGACTTTGGTTATATGTGGTTGTCAAATTTTTATAGTGAAATATTTTTATAATCGAGCATTTCATTTCTGTTGTACACGTGATATTAAGTACATAGGACTGTCATGCCAGAGGTCTCGGACTTAATCCCTGCATGTGCCATCTAAAAGGTTTCTTCTCGATTAATTCTTGTCATGAAAATGCTTTCTCAATTTTGCCCCTGCCATTCGACCGTTAGAACAATTTCTATTGAAAATCGTCAAAATAATGGTTGCTAGCTGAAATTTCCAAGTGATTAAAAAATGTATCGAAATAAAAGTACCAAATTGGCTTCTTATGATAGTTTTCTATTTTTTTTTTTTTTTTGAAAGTCGTAAGTTTTGTCGAAATAGTAAACAACCAAATTTTTCCTTTGTCAGTATCTGGTAATTATCATTTAACAAACTATCACAGTTGACTTTTTGGACACTTTACTAAACTAAAACTGATTAATTTTGACTGTCATTTATCAAAAATAACCTCAGCCAATTCCACCCCTGCTTTCAGTTTTGTTCAGTTTTGAAGGCTTAATTTTTGTTTATGATCTTGACATTCAAAAAATGTTACGACTTTTTCAAGTTCAGCAATAATATTTTATTTGACGAAAATCTATTCACATTTTATGTCTAAATCTCAAGCCAAGAAAAATTTAACGTTTCGAATTAGTAATTTCTATAAAAAGATTCTTTGTCAAACAACCGTTAATCACAATCACAACACTTTTGAAACTTGAACTACTAGACATTAAAACAACAACCCCTTACTTATAAACAATAATTTATTATTTTAATAAAACTTAAATATGAAAAAAAAATACTAAATTGCGGTAGCTGTGTGTCGGCGAGTGTCGCTGTCACGTCGTCGGCTGATTCAAAAAGCTCGTCTTTCGGTCTTCGTCTATTTTATATTGATCGCAGATATTTCATTATAAACATATAAATTATTATATCTACAAGTACTCGTACATATGCATAAGTACGAGAGCTACAAAATAGAACAAGTAAATTAAATAATAATTAATAGGCTTTAGACATGTAGAGAAGATGAGAAGACGACTTCTCGACGACGGACGATCAACGACGACGACAACGACGGAGACAACGTTCAACTTTGGCAATAAAATTGCCGCAAATTCTATTATAGATATTTATTTAAGTACCGCTGTAGGTACAAGTACAATCATCAGAGGTGACGTGACGGTATACCTATAGAGTATAGTTATAGCCGGTATTTTGTATCTATTATTATTATGATTTAACAACACGACTTTGGAATTTAATGAATGTCGGCCGGCCGTACGGTCGGTACGGTAGTTGGTCGATAATAACAATAATCGGCAGTCTTGGTATAGGTCGGTAGGACGGTAGGTGAGTACTTAGTAGTCTGTACCGCTACCGATTGAATTTAGCTGTCAAGCTGTTAATGGATTTCAATGATTGACATTTGGGGTGGGTGGTTTTTGATGCGGGTGGATATGTGCTTTTAGGTAAATACATTAAAAATTACTTTATCGTAACCAGTCTAGAATATAATTGTTGCTATACCTACATCACCGTTAAAGTTCGAATTCGTCACAATCACCTATTTAATATATGTATGTAATTTTAACATTCGTTGGCATTTTTTTAAAATGTTTATCCTCTTTTTTGTCTAATTGAATTGAATAAATTATTTTTTTCACGTTATGGAGGCAATTCAATCGATTTAATCCTCAAAAATGTACACATCACAATAAGTAAAAGTTAAAATAAATGTTTGATAGATGAATATAAATAAATATATGTATGTCTGATATAATGGTGGATACTCACGTAAAGCCTTTCTTTTTTATTGGGTTTTCGTTGTCGAATTGAGTTTTTATTTCAAATTTAATTAGATTGAAACTGGAATTTATTTTATTGGAATGTAATTAAAAACACACATATGATAAATTGTTGTGATAAAGGTATCGAAAGTTGGTGGCTACTTATTTAAGTTTAAATCGATAAACTGTATTTTAATGATGATGTTGAATAAAATAAGAAATTAAAATGGAAGTTAAAAAGTGCAATAACGTGTTTTTTGGATTTATAGACTGAGGTTGATCGTTTTGCAGTTCGTATCTTTCTCAACTTCAACTCACTTAATTAAAAGTTTTGATTTTATGTTACCAAAATATCAACCTTTATCTAAGACAAAAAATAAACAGTTTCTTATGCCATTGTAATTTTGGAAAGAGTATAAATAGGTAAGCAGACTTTCTCGACATCTGTCTAAACAGACAAAGAAAATAATCATTGTTCTGATAAGTTCGTTGGAATTGTTCGGTGCGACGAATTGAGGTTGCAGTAATTTTTCCCAATTGAAACGATATATTTATAGCTTTTGAAACATACATATACAAAAATAAAAACAAATTAAAAGTGGATATTTTGTCAAAATATATTAATTTCCCTTCATATTAAGTTGTTGTAATACGTCCGATTTGTGGAGTTGAATATTTTTACATTTTTCGACGTTTCAATGTCCCTAGAAACTACGTTTCTAAATCCTTATTTATTAAAATATTTTTGTAAAGTGCTGATTAATACAATAAAAGGAAACTTGCTAGAAATAAAGCATAAGTTGCTGGGATATAGGAATTTTCAGTTGTAGGTATAGAAATGTGGGACATTAATTAACAAACAATTTAGCTAACCCAAAATATCTCACAAACCAATAATGCAATTGACTTCAATCAAATTTAACATTATGTGTTTCGACTTTATACCAAACTGATACAATTTTAAAATAATAAAAACATTTTTTTATAAACCAAAAAAGCAGGCATAAAAATAATTGTCACCCCGAATATTTTACGAACTACGAACGATTTTATATCCAAAACAATTTTATGCAACGGAGAATTAGGTTTTCTACACCTCGTAAAATTTTGGGAAAAATCGAATTGACATTTTTTTACGAATATTAAAACTTAAAAGAGAAGAAAGACGCTGGGATGCGACCCACAATCATAACTTCCCATCCCGCCTTTTAATTTGTTTAGCTAAAACGTTGTTAGTTGAATTGTTTTTAAAAATTTAAAAATTAATAACAATATTTTGCATATGATGAAATAGTTTTATTTTTTTTTACTAAAGAGATTTCTAATCGAAAAAAAATTTTTACCAATTTTAAAGGCATTTCTTTAAAATTTTCTTTTCTTATAAAGGGTGATTTTTTTGAGGTTAGGATTTTCATGCATTAGTATTTGACAGATCACGCGGGATTTCAGACATGGTGTCAAAGAGAAAGATGCTCAGTATGCTTTGACATTTCATCATGAATAGAATTACTAACGAGCAACGTTTGCAAATCATTGAATTTTATTACCAAAATCAGTGTTCCGTTCGAAATGTGTTTCGCGCTTTTTTATCGACAAATTTTGTTCAGCGATGAGGCTCATTTCTGGTTGAATGGCTACGTAAATAAGCAAAATTGCCGCATTTGGAGTGAAGAGCAACCAGAAGCCGTTCAAGAACTGCCCATGCATCCCGAAAAATGCACTGTTTGGTGTGGTTTGTACGCTGGGGGAATCATTGGACCGTATTTTTTCAAAGATGCTGTTGGACACAACGTTACGGTGAATGGCGATCGCTATCGTTCAATGCTAACAAACTTTTTGTTGCCAAAAATGGAAGAACTGAACTTGGTTGACATGTGGTTTCAACAAGATGGCGCTACATGCCACACAGCTCGCGATTCAATGGCCATTTTGAGGGAAAACTTCGGAGAACAATTCTTCTCAAGGAATGGACCGGTAAGTTGGCCACCAAGATCATGCGATTTGACGCCTTTAGACTATTTTTTGTGGGGCTACGTCAAGTCTAAAGCCTACACAAATAAGCCAGCAACTATTCCATCTTTGGAAGACAACATTTCCGAAGAAATTCAGGCTATTCCGACCGAAATGCTCGAAAAAGTTACCCAAAATTGGACTTTCCGAATGGACCACCTAAGACGCAGCCGCGGTCAACATTTAAATGAAATTATCTTCAAAAAGTAAATGTCATGGACCAATCTAACGTTTCAAATAAAGAATCGATGAGATTTTGCAAATTTTATGCTTTTTTTTTTTTAAAGTTCTCAAGCTCTTAAAAAATCACCGTTTATAAACAAATAAAAATTGGATGAATGCAACTAATTTGAAGTCAATGTTTTCTATTATTCACGAGATACCGATAACCAAACATCAATTTTTAGGAAATTTGCGTAATAGTTTTTGTAGATTTTATTTTATTGAATATTGAAAATAATATTTTCTGTGGAATAAAATAAGTTTGAAGCCAATATTTAAAATTTTTGAAAAGCTATTTGAGTCGAAAGTGAATTTGTAAGGGACTTCATCTCTTACAATTAAACTTTATTTAAATAATACAAATAATGTATCACGGCAACGCTGATTTACGATATTATGTTCAGCTTAAAGAAATTTTATAAAAAGAAAAGCTTTGAACATATGTTTCGTTCGAAACATAAACTATTTTATGTATAAAATTATTACTCAATGATCGAATGATATTTAAACTGTTTTTATGTACAGAACTTAAAATTTATTGTTTCTTTGTTTTAAGAAAGCTTTCTTTTGAAATGAATGTCTTAATCTTAAGTACAGTCTGAATAAATAAGTCAATCGAAGAAGTTATGTTTTTTTTCTTTTGCTTTGCATGCTTAAATATTTAAATTGCACGTTCAAATTATTTTAAGTTTTTTAATTTTGCATGCTGTTAATTTAATTAAAATTAAACATTACAGTAAATCAGAAGTGGAATAAAAATCCCAGTAATTAATTTGCTATATTTTTTTTTTTACGTAAAATTGTTTGCATGAAAATGAATGCTAAAGAACGTGCGTTGAGATTTGTGGAAACTTCTACTGTTCCAAATCTTAAATTGAAATTAGACGAAATGGGTTTTGCTACAAATGGCTTAAAATCTGCTCTTAAAGCTCGCTTAAATGAAGCCATTTCTGCTATGGAGCAAAATGAAATCGAGGGTTATTTCCCTGTCAATCCAGAAAACGATATTGTCGAAGGTAACGACGATGACGACGATGACGATGGCGCTGCCGCCGCCGTCGCCGACAACGATTTGGTAGACGAAGAAAATTTTGTGCAACAACGTTTAGATCGACTTCGTGCGGTACTTCGAAAAAAGGAGGAAATTCTAGCGCTAGAAAAACGGCTAGCTGAACTTAATAGCCCTGCTAGAGAAATTCGTCCAACAGGTGGATGTACATCACGCGATATTGAAGACTCGTTGCCAACGTTTTCAGGTGATGACGATTATCCAATAAAAAAATGGATTGAGAATGTCGACGACGCTGTTGTCACCTATCATCTAAATGAGTCTGAGTCATTCATATATTTTAAGCGCCTGCTCAAGGGCACTGCAAGGTTGTTTGCAAGATCAAAGTCATTCAGGTCATGGGCTGAGCTTAAGGATGGACTTTTGACAGAGTTCCACCACCATACAACTGCAACCGATGTCCACAATGCTTTGCGACAGCGAAGGAAATGTAAGAGCGAGAGTTTTCAGCAATATGTTCTGGCCATGCAAGAGATAGCTTCTTCAGCTGAAATCGACGAGCAAGATGTGATTGCTTACATAATTAAGGGAATTCCAGATTCCGTCTTCAATAAACAACTTATGCTTACGGCTAACACAATCGCTGAGTTGAAGACTATTCTTCGGAGGTACGAAAAAATGAAAACCGAAGTACAGCCATCTACTTCTTCGTATAATAAACCTGTCTTACAATCAAAGCCGCGAGTCGAATCAAAAATAAAGTGCTACAATTGTAATGAAGTAGGACACATTTCCCCAAAGTGTCCAAAACCACGTCGACCAAAAGGTTCATGCTTCCGCTGCGGAAAAATTTGCCATATTTTGAACGATTGTCCGCAATCATCTTCTGTGCTTATGGTGCAAAAAGATGACCAACCAATAACATCCAATATTTCAACATTGATGAATGAATTTCATGGCGTTTTGGAGTTCCAATTTAAGAGTTTGGATAGTGTTCGGGTAATCCTGCATGTGATGACTACGATTGATACCGGGAGCCCTATTAGCTTTATCCAGCGGCAATACGTGCCACCTTTTATGATGACATCTTTGGAAGCAGCAAATAATGACTTTTATGGTATAAATAATTCAAGGCTGATTATTTTAGGTAAATTTGCATGTTTTGTAAAGTTTAGTTGTGAACTTATAAATGTATGTCTTTATGTTGTTCCTGATGGAACTATGAAAGATCCAATTATTTTAGGACGAGATTTTTTGCATGAATCTAAAATCAAATTAGTTAAAGGAAATAATTTCAAAACAATTGTCGAACATAAAAATAATAATGGAAATGATTATGAAACTAATTATGATTCGAATAATTCAAAAAATAATTATGATTACGATTTTGATGATTCAGATTTTGAAAATGAAATTTTAAAAATTGATGTATGTGATTTACGTGATGAAAATATTTCATTAAATATTAACGAACTTTTAAATTTTGACGAGAAAGTAGAGTTAAAACGTTTGGTTCTCGAGAGTGTTTCAAAAACTAGTGCAAATTATTCAGATGATTTTGAAATGCAAATAGTTGTCTCTAACCCTAACAGTTTTTTTAGTTGTGCACCTCGACGTCTTCCATACTCTCATAAAATTGAATTAGATAAAATTTTAGACGATTTATTAAAAAACAATATTATTCGGGAAAGTAATTAGCCTTTTGCATCCCCAATCGTTTTGACCCGGAAGAAAACAGGTGAATTGCGATTATGTGTGGACTACCGCAATTTAAATAAAATAACTGTAAAGGATAACTTTCCTTTACCGCTTATTGAAGACCATTTAGATAGGTTGAGAAATAAAAAATATTTTTCGCTTCTCGACCTTAAAAGTGGTTTCCACCATGTTAAAATGGCCGATGATTCTATAAAATTTACCTCATTCGTGACTCCTTTGGGTCAATTCGAATATGTTCGAATGCCTTTTGGGCTAAAAAACGCGCCTTCAGTTTTTCAACGATTTATAAATAAAGTTTTTAAGGATCTTATTAGTAGTGGACAACTTCTAGTGTATGTTGACGACTTGTTGATTGCTTCTGAAACAAAGGACGAACATTTTAAGATTTTAAAAAAAGTTTTGGATATCATTTCGGAGAAAAATTTACAACTTCGTCTTGATAAATGTGTGTTTATGTATGAAAAAATTAAATATCTCGGATACATAGTTTCAGCAAATGGCATAGGTGCAAATAGTGACGGTTTAAAAGCAGTCTCAGATTTTCCGATTCCAACAAACCAAAAGAAGTTGCATTCATTTATAGGTTTGTGTTCATACTTCAGAAAATTTATTAAAGATTTTTCTTTAATAGCACAGCCACTAAATGATCTTTTAAAAAAAGATGTGAAGTTTGAATTTGGTGAAAAAGAGTTGCAGACTTTTAATTTATTAAAAGAAAAACTATTGAACGCTCCACTTTTAAGAATTTTCAATCCCAAGGCCGAAACAGAACTACACTGTGACGCCAGTAGTATAGGTTTTGGAGCTGTATTGTTGCAGCGTCAAGATGATAACCTCCTTCATCCGATTTTCTTCTTTTCAAAGCGTTCAACTGCACAGGAATCCAAATATCACTCGTATGAATTGGAAACACTTGCCATTATTTATGCCCTTAGACGATTTCGCATTTATTTAACTGGAATTCGATTTAAAATAGTCACTGACTGCAAATCACTGACCCAAACACTTAATAAAAAGATTTTGAATCCAAGAATATCTCGATGGGCCTTAGAGCTATCAGATTTTGACTACGTTATCGAACATCGAGATGGCAAGAGGATGGGTCATGTTGATGCCCTTAGTAGGTGTCACAACATTTTAATTGTCGAAACCGAGTCCTTTGAGCACGCACTTGCTGCAGCCCAGGCTAAAGATCCAATTTTGAAACGTATAGTCGAGATGTTAGAAAAGAGGGATAGTCCATCTTATGACCTTATTAATGGATTAGTTTATAGAAAGATAAACAAACAATTATATTTTTATGTTCCAGCGAAGATGGAGAAGAATGTCATCCAGACACACCACGAAGCACTATGCCATCTAGGTGTAGAAAAATGTTTTAATTTCCTGAAAAAAACATATTGGTTTCCAGGAATGAAAAATAAAATTAAGGAATTTATTGGTAGTTGTTTAAAGTGTATGCATTTTTCTCCACTAAGCGGAAAGAAAGAGGGGGTGTTGCATAATATCCCTAAAGGAGACAAGCCATTTCAAACAATCCACGTTGACCATTATGGTCCTTTGCCTGCTTCTGCTAGCAATAATAAGAAACACATCTTTGTGATTGTTGACGGTTTTTCAAAATTTACAAAATTATATCCAGTGAAGAGTACGACAACCAAAGAAGTTATTCAATGTCTGGAATCGTATTTTTCGTATTATAGCACACCAAAGCGTATTATTTCGGATAGGGGGAGTTGTTTCACCTCCGATGATTTTTTAACCTTCTGTGAAAAACATGAGATTAAGCACATACAAGTTGCAACCAGTTCCCCGTAGTCAAATGGGCAGGTTGAAAGAATTAACAGGTGTCTAACTCCCATGCTTTCAAAAGAGTGCGAAAGTGATTCAAGTGATTGGGCTAAGTTTTTACAAAAGGTTGAATTTGCTTTAAACAATACCGAAAACAAAAGTACAGGTGTATGCCCTAGTATGCTACTCTTTGGATTTTCCCAAAAAGGTGTTATCAAAGATAACGTTAAGGAATATTTAGAAGACAACATTATTGAAGAAAAACCTAGAGACTTAAATGAACTAAGGAAGCATGCACAAGAAAAAATTGTTAAGAGTCAGGAACACAATAAAATTCTTTTTGATAAACGACACAAAAATCCTAATCAATATAAAATTGGTGATCTTGTTTTAATAAAAAACACTGTAAACACTCCCGGAACAAATAAAAAGTTTTTGGCCAAGTATAAGGGTCCATTTAAAGTCGTTAAAGTTTTACCGAATGATAGATATATCATAAAGGATTTAAATAATTTACAAATATCTCGGTTACCGTACAAAAGAGTTTGTTCTCCAGAAAATATGAAACCTTATAATTCAACATAAGCTTAAAACTGCATACATCAATGTTTAAAAAATGTATATTAAATTATTTTCTACTTTCTTTTATGTTACTATTATATCTTGTTTATCATTACTTCGAATGTTAAAAAAAAAAAAAAAAAATGATAACTTAAAATACTTTTATTCATACATACTTACGCACATACATCCTTACAATCTCAACAGAATGATATTTTTTTTATATAAATAACCATTTCAAAGAATAATATTATTTAAATGTTTGTATTTTTAAATGTAAATGATAAATTAAACTCAATTACTATGTAATTTCCAATTTATGCACATACATGTTATATGTATTCAAAGATTCCAAAATACTAAAAAATGTATAATTCATTATATTAAGTACATTATACGTGTAAGAACACGATGTCGTAAATCGAGGACGATTTAAGGTCATGATGACCGAGTTGTAAGGGACTTCATCTCTTACAATTAAACTTTATTTAAATAATACAAATAATGTATCACGGCAACGCTGATTTACGATATTATGTTCAGCTTAAAGAAATTTTATAAAAAGAAAAGCTTTGAACATATGTTTCGTTCGAAACATAAACTATTTTATGTATAAAATTATTACTCAATGATCGAATGATATTTAAACTGTTTTTATGTACAGAACTTAAAATTTATTGTTTCTTTGTTTTAAGAAAGCTTTCTTTTGAAATGAATGTCTTAATCTTAAGTACAGTCTGAATAAATAAGTCAATCGAAGAAGTTATGTTTTTTTTCTTTTGCTTTGCATGCTTAAATATTTAAATTCAAATTATTTTAAGTTTTTTAATTTTGCATGCTGTTAATTTAATTAAAATTAAACATTACAAATTA
Source organism: Eupeodes corollae (assembly GCF_945859685.1). NCBI lineage: Eukaryota > Metazoa > Arthropoda > Insecta > Diptera > Syrphidae > Eupeodes > Eupeodes corollae. Next base: position 281,904,543 of record NC_079147.1, read on the forward strand.
TTACCAAGTTTTAGTATTGTTGTTTTTTAAGGTTTTTAAATGTTTTGTCAATTTGATTTTTCTCAAAATTTGTTCTGATGGTGAAAACAGTATTTCTTATAAGTTAAAATTAGTTGGAAACCTTAATCTCAAATTTTTGAAAAGATATTTGAGAAAAAAAAATGTGAATTTTTCAAAATTTTACTGAATGTTGAAAACAATATATTTTAAAAGATAAAAGTATTTTTAAGCCAATTTCTTTCAAGTTTGTGTCGAAAGTAAATTTTTACCAAGCTGTATTAATTTTTGTTTTAGGTTTTTATTTTTTGTAAAAAAACTATCAATTAGATTTTTCTCAAAATTTTATCAGATGACAAAAACATCGTTTTCTGTTGCACAAAATTGTTATGGAGATGAAATCATATTTTAAATTAAATTAAATTGGGTAGCGCAACAGTCCGTTGTGAACCAGGGACTAGTGATTTACAACTCTCAACCATTCTTTTGTGCGAGTACTATTGTCAGGAATGAAAATCATATTTTAGTCGTAAAACGACCAATTACGCCACCCGTCTTAAAATCGTGTGGGTTGGTGTTATCTCAAACATGGCTATTTTGCTTTTTAACACATCCATTCATCCAAAAGCGCTCCTCGTCACTAAGGATGATTTTTCGGTCAAAATTGGGGTCCTCTCGCAAACGATTCGAAGCTCAGTCAGCGAACAAACGGCGTTCTTGGGCACTGCGATAAATAAACTGCCTCCGGTTCTGCTGAACACTTTAACTTACCGCTGCGATTTTCTCGACCGATCTTACGTTCATTGAACGTGCGGGTGTTGGCTGAACCGGTCGTCTCAAATTTGGCCACCAAACGTTGAAGAACCGGCTGTGAAGTGCCACCCCATCTACCGTCACCGCAATGGGCGCAAGGTTAACATTAAGGATAATAAAGTTGTATCATTCGAGCGTGCTGTTCAATCGTGTAACTTGCCATGATGATGTAGCATAAATAACTGAATAATAAACACGGGGTGTCAAGATCTACCCGCGTCAAAAAAAACTTATATAACTTTTTTATGCTCAATTCTCCTTTTCAATTATTTTAAATGCCACTAACGATCATATTCCACAATGCCACCTAATTATAATTGCGAAAACCATTAGAGGTTTTTTGAACTCATTTGTGGCATGAAAGTAGATATAGAATTCTGATGCATTTCCAATGCAATGCATAATTTATCTCTCACTCTCTGATGGCAAAAAATATCTGCCTCCAACCTTCAGGACAAAGTTTATTTTTCCCTACTGCAAACTGTCAAAGATACTCGAATAACCGTAGATATATATGAAGGTATCTTTATATAAACAATAAGCGTTTTCATATAATTAATTATATCCCGTCGACGAACAAACAACGAACAAAAACCCAAAAAAAAACGGAACTACGAAACGAACGAATGAACAAACCCATTGCAACCAAAAGAATCCTATTTAGCCTTTAAAATGATGCAACCGAAGTTTTCAATTAATTAATTATATTCAACATCATTGGTAGCATCAACGCCGCGCCATCCTTGCCAAGCCATCTCAACAATTGCAACTGCAAAATGAGTTCTGGAGCTCCACAAAACACCAAACAAAAGCGAAAAACCACTACAGATTGCCTTCCCCAGACTTATATAGTTTGAGTTTTCGAATTGTTTTCTGCAATGCCATATCGCATATCGAAAAAGCACGACAAAGGACATCATCAGGACTCCGGACGGAGGACATACAAACAAACAAAACTGTCAATTCCACCAAAATTATCTCCCCAAGCTAAATAAAATATGGCTTTCAAGGATTTAAAGCATCAAACAACTTTCAATTCGCCAGAATTTTTCCTCATCATCGTCACCATATTCTGTTTTGGCGTAACTCTCTTCGTTCTTTCTGCATTTGATTATGGCTGGCTTTTAGAGTGATATGGAGAAGAAGGCTAATGACAATGTTATGAGGGCTCAAAACATATACTAATTATGAGGATATTAGATTTCAAAGTTCTTAGTCTCGACATTCATTTTGAACAAAATATTGAATCCTCACTGGGTGCCTCGGGTGCCGAATCCTGTTCCTATATCGAAAAGCTATCGTGTTTGGCTAATAAGAGTGGAGTTGCAAGGATCTGGTGCGAGTTTGAAAATTAGATTGTAAACGAAATTCGTGCATAAATCCAACGAAACTAACTCAGGCAGGTACCTAAATTAAGTTGGCACGTTGCGTATATTTTTGTACCACCAAACGAACATACAGAGTTTTGTGTAGCTTTAGGCTAAAATTTATGGGTTTAGTGGTCTAGCGTGCGAGTGGTCGCCAGGGACCTTGGTGATAATTCTATACTGCAGGATATTTATTTTGTTTTAGTTGTTGTTTTGTCCTTATTTATCGTTTTGTATAAAACACAGTTACAACACAGGTGTTGTTAGGAAATCTGTTTTGTTTGATTTGTTTCTTCCTTTTTTGGGTGAAGGTGAAGCTTTCCTTGTTTGGAGAGTTGCAACATATGTTAGTGTTTTTCGTGGTTTCAGTTCTTCCCATAGAAAAAAGGACATTCAGGAGATTTCCAATGATGATGGTGTATGTTCTATTAGTATCGTCTTACAACGGATAAATGATTATTTACGCTAAGGGATAAAACTTAAGTTATTGCTAAGTGTGTGACTTTAAGAGACTCACATAAATAATAACAAATAAATGTTTTGAACGTGGGAAAATTTTGATCCTATCATCACCTGTGACCCTGGAGATTGTGTTAGAAATGTTGGTTTATTTGTAAGAAAATTAATATATCATTATAATTTAGAACTTTTCTTTAGTCTCGAACATACATTTCACCCAAATGCCTCGAAACTCATTATTTACACTCAATTTATAAATTGTGGATATATTTTTTACACATGGCCCGGAAAAATGTATGATAAATGGAGGCATTTAAAGTGATTTAATAAGTTTTAATAATTTATATGATTTTTTAAAAATCGTGCAAAAATTGTCACACTTGTCACTATTTTTTGAAAATTCTCCGAATGGAAGGGCAGAAAATAAAACCTTAAAGTATTTGAACACAAAAAAGATGCGAAATGTAACTTGATTTGAATGTTTGATAAGCTTTTAATGGCTCTCCAATAAGAAGATATAAGATAAGATATTTGGATAGCTATAACATTTCAAGTTTGTCAAGTAAAAACAACAGTATTTCGCTATTAATATGAAAATTTCAACGCCACGGGGCTCCGTTTTTTTCTCCGATGCTCTTTCTGATTTCTATAAATGATCTTCCATCTGAGACTTCATACCCACTATATTGTTTTGCTGATGACAATACCTTCAGTTTTTCATATTCGTTTGTAGATTCTAACCTCACCATCGGTCTTCGGATGTGACTACCAAACGGCAGCGGATAATAGGCTCATTTAATTTTGATCTTGGCAGCATTGTTAAATGGGGAATTAAAATAGAGTAGAATTTAATTCTTCGAAAAACTGCTCAGATTTTACATGAAACGGATTTTTCACTTTCCTTTGAGTACGCCAAACTACATGATAATGCTGAAAACGGGTTTATCGCCTTTATTTATAAATACTCTCAAGCTGCAGGTCGATTACATCCTCAAAGTGCTGGATATGCCAAGTTATCGTCAAATAAAGTAGTTCTTCAAACAATCCAATCCCGAAGTGGATGGTTTAAAGACTGGATTGAACTAGCCGAGCAGGTGGATGTTGACCTAAACTATAGTAACCTTTCCTCTTAGAAGCCAACATTTTATCACCTAATAGCTTGTTTGGATGAAAACTTAAGAACACAATACACGGAGCAAGCCAACAGCTCACTGCACGCCATGATTTACTTCCACGACAAATATACCATCGACCAAATTTCGTGCATGTTCCGGCTAAGAGGAGAACTCGTTAATTTGAACTACATTCCTCACCGTGAGGTGTTACCGATCTTATGTAACCTGTGTAACTTGAAGGAGCGCGAGGATGTTTTTCATTTTGTTGCACGATGTGCGATATTTAGAGAAATTAGAAGACTCATCCTTGGGAGTCTCTTTCTTTCAAATACTGAAAGCACAAGTCTTCTTAAGGAAATGGATGTCACAAAGTTATAGGCATATTGCAAAACAGCACTTAAATATAAACATCAAATTTTAAATGAAACGTTTTAATCTTAAACTTTTTTTTAATTTATATAAAGTTATACTTTTAACTGTCAATCAGGCAGACGGCAATGCCATGCATCATATTGATTGTATTAACCAAATTATTGTTAAAAATGTATGTTTAAATAAAATCAAAATCTAATCTAATCCAATCTAGTCAATTGCATTACTACTCTCAAACAATTCAACCGTAATATCAGTTCTTCTTGGAATACCCACCAATTTTCCCTTGAAATCAATTTTTGGACGTACTGTAAAGTACAGAGATTCTTTTTATTGTCGCACTACACGAATGTATAATGCTTTACCGCACTCAATATTTCCCACTCATTATAATGTGCAGACATTCAAAACCAATGTACAACGGTATCTCCTTTCTAATCCTATCTTCTGACATTTGAGAAAATGGATTCCTTAACTATCGCACAACGCATACAAATTATTAAAACCTTGTACAAAAATGTAATTCCGCCACAGCTACATATCGTGCTTTAGAAGGAGATTATCGTTTTCATAATCATCCAAAGACGATGACTGGATTGGTTACAGATGTTGTAAGCTCTGTGCATCATCGTTTCGCTTGTACCACTGAAAATATCGCTGCTGTAGGTGTAAGTGTTTCATTACCGACGCGGCACATTGCAGTATTTGGGGTTCTGAGAATCCTTAAGTATTGAAGCCATTACATCCACAAAAAATAAATCTTTGGTGCGCTCTCTGGGACTAGTCATATGATAACCGACTTTTTGTTGCCTCCTATTAAAGAGTACGACTTGGAGACACACAACTGTAGCGAATATGCCTTTATTGCTCTAAACATTTCCTGGCCGCGTAATTTCTTTACATGGTGATATCAACCGGTGGATTTTTTTGTGTGGCTACGCGAAAGATCGTGTTTATGCAGATAAAACTTTAACTCTTGAGCACTTAAAAGCCAATATTCGTCAAGTTATGGCTGAGATACCGCAAAAGAATCAATGATTGCATCGTTTACTTTTGAAACCGCAAAATGAATGACCCTGTACAAATAAAAAAATATCAATCCAAAAGCTTTTAATTGTTCGTGTTGAAAAAGTTCTCATTGTCATTAAAATTCTTACCAATAAAATACAAAAATAATATTCAAAGTTTAGAAATTAATTTATTTTCTCCATAAAACTCATTTACGACACATTTAAATGCAAATAATTGAAAATATCTGCACAATATTGATTGATTTTCTTCAGGTAGTAAAAAACAATTACAAAAATTATTTTCAATCAATTTCTTTGTCTTAAACCAATTTAACTTGAATCCGATTGGCATATAAGACCCAGAAGAAAATTAAATCTTTCCAAAAGGAATAACTCTTTTATTTCCATTTTCTATTACTCAAAAGTTAATTAAATTGTTTAAAACAAACATTCTTTACATTTTACATACATATCTATGTACAATCTTTATGAACATACAATTCGTTCTTTCAAAATGGGAAAAATATCCCCCTTTCCATTTCCTCTTTTCATTTGTATACCTACAGGAAAAATCTATCCAATTAAAAGTTTTTCTTGACTTTTATTTCACTCGATCAATTGCTTGCACCTTTATGATGTCTTTCTGAGATGTTTTTTATGTTATTTTTTTTTCAATAAGAAAGCCGATTAAAAGTTTTTCTTTACTCAAAATCGAAAAAAATAAAAATCACGAATTGAATTGAACTTTTTCCGATACAAATTGTAAAATTTTGAGTATAAGAGGTTCTCACTTCCTTAGGCCTCATTTATTTTTTCTTTAAATATAAATGTCTTCCTGGAAGTGGAATTTGTTGGAAAATAGTTTTGGGATAACGGAAATCGTCAAGGAAAGTTGAGGTTAGGAAGTTACCAAATATCTAAGGCTATACAAACTTTGGAAAAAAAAAACTGAATGGCCATCATTCTGATATTTATCATCACCAAAAGAACATATAGAAAATAAAAAGACATACAGAATTGAATTTTAGTTCTTAACAAATGAAAACTCGAAAGAAAAATTCTTAAAAAAGTACAACCCTCAAAAACACAAGACCAAAAGGAGCAATAATGACATAAGAGACTAAGTTCCAGGAAAAATTTACTTTGAAAAAATTGCCACAAACCGAAACTTTGCCTCATTGATACATCCTTTACAATCTTTGAAATATTATTGAGAAGGAGCCATTATCAGATCCTTTGGATGGTTAAAGTTGTCCGAAAACAAAACGACCAGTGTTTCAAAAGACTTTATTTATAAGCTAACGAAAAGTTCAAACTGATCTGACAAAGGACAAAATCGTTTTCATGAATCTTAAGCATTCTTCTTACAAAACGCAAAGACTCCGAAGAGTTTAAGAGAATCGTTAAAATCCTAATTTAGAAATGTCTTCAAATCAGTGTCAAACTATTTGTTGAAATGCTAAAAAATCACTTCCAAAAACTTTTAAGCTCTAATAAAGTTTCCGATTGATTCCGATGTACGCAAAATTCTTTCACAAAGATGAAATTCTGAATGCTGTTATTACAGAGGAAGAAGTTTGATTGACTGTTAACAAGCTTAAAGATGAAAAAGCACCAGGAGCTGAGAGAATCACAGTTGAATCTTTTTAAATATGAAACAGTGGATCTTTTTAAAAAACTTTTGCAAACTTTTAACACCATCTTGAGTAATCTTGAATCGGTCGCGTGAATAAAAGGAAGCGATATTATATCCAATCCATAAAAAAGGAGACATATCTGATCCACACAACTATCGCGGAATATAATTTTTTAATTAATCTTATAAATTATTCTTAGAAATTGCATAACAGTTTGGATTAACCATAACAAATTTCTTAAGGAATTTCAAGCGGGTTTCTGAAGTTGCTATTCAACGAATGACAACATTTTTGTCTTAAAAAATTATGGAAATAATCTTGCAGCGGAAAAAAACCTACATATATGTTTTTTTCACAGGTTTCAGCGCCCCTTTCGATACTATCGATAGAAGAGCAACAAAAGAATATCAACAAAATTTGGAAAAGTGCAAGAAAACCTTTGTAAAGGAAATATATCTGCAGCGTGGAATGGTAAGGAAAGATCGGATTGGTTTAAAACAACAATTTGAGTAAAGCAAGGATGTTCCTTGAGCCTTGAGTTCCTATCGTTTTTCCCTGTTTTTTATCGACGTTATTATTGAAGATTTACAGGGTGGGATAGAGTTTGCTGAAAACAAGATAAACGCACTTCTGTTTGCCGACGATGTTGTTCTTTTTGCTTATTCACCTCAAACACTACAACTTATAATTAACCGCCTTCTTGTATACCACGAAGCAGTGGAGTTTGACGGTTAATTGAATTAAATAGAAGGTTATGGTGTTTAAAAAAGGTTGTCTCAGACTGGCCAGCAATGGAAAATATTATGTCAACAGCGAACTACTCGAAGTGGTGAAAGAATATAAATACCTTGGTGTAATGATAACAAGAAACTTACAATAAATCCAAATCTATTTAAGGGGAAAACTTGTTAAAGTCAAGAGCCCAATAAGCACTACTTAGAAAATCAACTTCCAAACAATCTTGTTTTCTATAACGTAAAATACAAAGTTTTCACTTCAGTAGCCGAATCTATAATGATGTATGCAGCTCAAGCTTATGGATATGAAAAACATGAAACTGTTGAAAAACTACTGAGGTTCAATGTCAAAGCTTTAGACAAGGTGATGCGCTGTCATGCAATTTTTTAACATCGTCAAAACGTCATCATCACGCAACTTTAAGGTAATTAAGGACTTCGTCTACCTAGGCTCCGATATGAACGAAAAACAGAACACCAGGGCTATTTCTTTTCGCTAAGAAAGCAATGAAGTAGCAAAGCCTTCCCTCAAGGGACCAAAGACCCTCATCATCCCCGTCCTGCTATACGCTGCAGAAGAATGGACTTGACAAAAGCGGATGAAAGCACCTTGGTTCGTTTCGAAATGTATGTATACGGTCCCGTATACATAGAAGGAGAGTAGAGGAGGATGGAACGGAGGACTATACAGGCTGTACAGTGACGGCGTAGACTTAGCCAGAAGGGTAAAAGTTGAATGACTAAGATGGCTGGGTCACGTAGAGCCCATGGAAACCAATGCTCCGACACGGAAAGTCTTCGAATTTAACTGGAATCCAGCCAGATGGAGAAGTTTATTCTGTGAGGGCCTAGTTCACACAGGACTGTAGTGCAACTTTAAGTAAGTAAGTAAGTGCAGTCGTGCAATGCAAGAGATGTCAAAAATGCTCTCTATGATAGCATCGCCAAATTAGACGAAAAATATAAGTTTGACTGTATTTATCAAAGCCACTTCATGGAGCCTCACAAAGCGTTCATCAACATAATCTTTGTGAAAACAACTATTTAAGGATTGATTCTAATCAAATATCGGCTATATTTAAAATAAAAGGGCAGTTGGTAAGATTAAATTTCATGCCACACCGAGACGATCCTCCAACAGTTTGCACGCTTTGTTGATTGATATTTTAAAATGAAATATAAAAATAAAATAAAACTTAAATGATCTAAGAAATCAAAATAATTTATTATTTCATTAAAAATTGGATTAAAATATTGTAGAGGAGGCACCCATATTTGACACAATTTAACACCCACCCCCCCTTTTGAGGATTTTGAATGAAGCTCTACACCAAAATTCACCTTTTTGAATTTAATACCTAATTTCCCTGGAATACAAACACTTTTAAAAGTCTTGAAAATACTAAACTGCCTTCATTATTCAATTTTAGCAATTGAAAAACTCCTAAGGAAAAACCGTCAAGAAAAAAAAAGGTTATAGGAACTTAAAAACATAACCAGAAACCAAAGAAACAATAATGACTTAAAGTTTTAGAAAAAAATTCTACGTATTTTTATAAGTTTCTTGTAATGTATCCTTTAATGTACCTTTTTATTAACCAAAACATTCAAACTTAATCTTAAGGAATTGTCATCGTACCATAAATTGATTTCTTACTTTGTTTTCGTTATTTTCTATCGAAAATTGTTTAACATTTGAAAATTTTGGTGGTTTCCTGCTTTTGATTATCATTTTAAGGTTATTTTCTCTGTTGGAAGTCATTTATTGGCACATTTTCTGGCACTTTATTGCATTTTACCCATCAAAGGTATAAAAGTTATTATCATTGTTCTTCGAGCTATAGGGCTATAAGACCATGAAGATATTCTTATGTATACGTGCGTGGGAATACACATTCTGCATTTAGCTTCAATGAAACTAAAAAAAAACTTTTGCCGCTTAAAAAGCACATTCCTTCCACATTCTTTTCCTTTGAAAAATTTTAGATAGATAAAATATCAAAAAAAATAAAAGACACAAATTTGAAAGAAAACATGGAATTGGAAAAATTTAGAATACCTTATTATTTTGTCGCGTTTGATTCTAAGTATTTTTCGTTTCTAAAAGCTAGAAGACAAAACAAAATATGAAGAACTATCACTGCACCAATTTGAATTCCATTTTTCTTCAAATCCAAATGCGGATATTCAGCTATTCAGCATTCAAATTAAACAAGGAAAAATGCATTCAGCTGTGTGAATCCTTATAAACTTGAGTACCAGTTCATTGTAGGGGGTTAGTATTTTTAATATAAATGTGATATAGAACAAAATAAATATAATTGAGCGGAAAAAGGAAATTTAATTCAATTTCAAATGAAAGTAGTCGTTTTTTCCATACACGAGTACCAATCCTTTATTCTTTTCTTTGGTTTGATGATGAGAGGATAAAAAAAAAGTAAATTAATTTAATAAAAACTTTGTCTAGATATCTTCATGGTCTCCGTAAAAGTAGTCATCGTCATCGTCGTCTGGAAGAACACTTCAAATAGGGCTGAAATATTTCAAGTGGCACATAGTATATAAGACAATGAATTCATTGTGTTCTCAATGTTGCCCTAGCCTATCTCAAGTCTCGTGTCGGTGTCGGTGTCATTGCTGATGAATATTTTATGAGCTTTTTTGCTGCATCCATAAAAACGCTTTTGAAATAAATTTTACCTCAGATAAGGATTGGGTTAAGTGGGTCGCAAAAGAGACTTTTTCCGGGTTGAAAGAACGACAAAGAAAACTAAGTGCAAGACAAATTGAATTTGTAAAAGATTGTAGCTTTTTTTTCTGCTAAGAACGAAATTAAAAAAGGGTGCTGAATGAGGTATAAGGTTTCTGATGATTATTGAACTAAATTTTTTACTTTTACAAACCTTACCCTTAGATTTATTTAATATTTTTCAAAATTTTTAATAATCTCTTCATTTTCTATCTTTTCAGCTGATCCACTAAAATGCGAAGGCGTCAAATGCCCCCCAATGTCCGACATAACTTGCCCCGAAGACACCCAACTTCGGGAATACATCGATGTTTCATCGACCGAAATAACCAACGACACATCCGAGATCAATGACGAACTTCTTCAAGAATGCTGTGTAGCCCGGAAATGTGCTTGCAAACTATGTCACATCCCCTCATGCGACAATAGTTCTCTGGTAATCTACGAAGTTGTTCCAGAAACTCAAATTCCCGGTCGCTGTTGTGGCGAATACGAATGCCGACTCGAGCCAAATTGTACCGCATTGCGTGACACAGATGTCTGGTTGACAGATTGTCAACGTTGTAAATGCGTCTATGGCCAGCGAATCTGTCATAAGTCTTGCGATGAAAGCATGCCAAATCCCACAAACGAATATTGTAAGTCGAAAACACTCAACCGATTCTTCTCGAATGGAGAAACCTGGAAGAGCGGCTGCTATGAGTGTGAATGTCAAAACGGCGAGGAGAAATGTGTGATGCCATTCTGCAGGAGTGTCAATTGTCCACAGGAGCGACAGGTATATCTGAAGGGACACTGCTGTCCAATTTGTTGGCCTGATGTTGGAGACTTGCCACCTCAAGGTGACGCTGATTACAATTTCGACGAAGAAGAAGACTCAACTATGATTTCAAGTGATTTTGATAATATCTCACCAGCAGCCCCTATTGCTCCAGTTATTGTTGTTGGCAAGCCTGTAGTCACTTCCACCTCAACTACAAGTTCGTCTACTTCAACAACTACTTCCTCTTCAACACCATTGCCGTCACCATCGCCACCACCTTGTGTTATGAACGAAGAATCATCAGCCACTTACGCAGTCTATCCAGAAGTTGTCGAAGTTGTTCAAGCCCCTAGTGACCACAATGTTCTCTACATCATCATTGGATTCGAGACCATTTTGTTGGTCATCTTAAGTGGCATAATTTATCAGCTGCGTGCCAGGAAACATTCCTACAATACAGTCTCGAACTTCGATGATAATTTTAATAATTGTCAAAAAACTTCACTTAAAATCGAAAAAATGGGTGAACTTATTTAAGAAAAAAAACCTTCAGAAGGCGTTTTCATAGCAAAAACTAAAAAACAGAACACTTAAAACAAATGCGTGTCTTACCAACAACAGTATATAAGTATTGTGTTAAATTTATTTTTAATATAATTTAATGAAAATTTAAAAGAAAAAAACTTTTTTTTTTACATTTTGAGTTTAAAGATCTCATAACAAAAATAAATAAAATTCATAAATTGTTTTCATGTTTTTCTTTTTTAATAATTTTTCGTCAGTCTCCCTGTCCCCCATTCTCAAAAACTACATACATTAAAATAGTTAATATAAACAAAAAAGTTATTCATTTTTACAGTGTTTTAATTTTGTATTTATTTTTTATTTAATTATATTCAGTTATTAGCTTCTAAGGAAAATAAGTTTAAAGAAAACATTAAACAATAAATAAAAAGATGAAATACAATAAAAGAACGAATTATAAAACAAAAAATGTTGACCAGCTATGTGATATTTGATTTTAAGAGAAAAAAAAAAAAACAAAACATTGATTTATTTTTTACTTAAATAAATAAATTAATTAATTTAATAGTATTTTTACTAAAACTATTAAAATAAATTAAACAAACAAAAATTGTTACATTTGTATTAGAAAATAATCGCACTGGTAATAGGTAAGTTTATATTTCAAAAATAATAATAAAAATAAAAATCATTTTTTAAATATAATAAAATAAATATTGAAAGAAAAAACAACTGTTGGAATAGTATTATACCGAGAATAAAATATTAAAAATATGTACTAAAATTGCTTATGACAATGATAATAGATTTTAAGTGAAGTAAAAACTATAAATGTATATTTTAAGAGGATGCATATTTTAGACTAAATAAATTTTATGTTAATTTAAAACAAAAATTCAAGCGTCTTTTTGTGTTTGCTTGGGTTTTTCCCAAGTTTCTAAAATTAAAAACCATCAATGGTAAGCTTACGTAATCTTATAACTTGAAGAATACTTGTGCCCGCCACCTGTTCCGCGGTCTTTCTCTACTGAATATTTGATCGACTTTGGACTTTCCTGGTCTAAAACCACACCTATCAGGTTGATGACGATAGGCTTTCGACGTTCACATAGTACGGCAGAGAAGAATTTGTAAGCGATGTTAAGTAGACTGATTCCTCTATAGTTGGTGCAGTTTAGAGGGTCTCCTTTTTCAGAATCAAGCAAAATATACCGCGGTTCCATTTATCAGGCAGACTTTCTTCCTGTTTGACATCGAAATTCGGTTCGTCGTCGCTGTTATAAAGCCTGCACAAATTCTCCTTCCGTATCCTCAGCATTGACTGCGGTTCCACTATGATGTTTCCACTTTCGTGTTTGCAGCCTTTGGTTCAAGGTTTATGTACTTGTGAATTTCTTTCTACCTGTTTAAAAAACTTTCAAACTTCATTCCTGCTTTTGAATCTATCAATATCTTCGACTGCGCGCTTCTCATGCTCTCTCTTTTGCATTCTAAGAAGTCGATGTTGCTCTCTCCCCTTTTGCTTATAGAACTTGTGAGCAGCTCTCGTCCTTCTATGCAGCACTGCTTTGCGTGCCTGTTTTTTTGCTGCATTTGACTGCTGGCCAACACTCCTCATAAAACCAGGGGTTCCTTGTTGGTTGCTGCTTAAAAGCCAGCATATTAGAAGCAACTTTTCTGATTGCATCTTGGCAATGTTGCCACTGATTCTCGATACACTGTGTTGGCGGCAGAGAACTTCGAGAGAGGTTGATTGTATCTCGGTCGGAAAAGGATTTGGCGATCTCTGGAGATTGTAGCCGTTCGACGTTGTACCTTCTCCCAGTTTTGCCTTGGGTCTGGATATCCGAAGTGCTACCTTGGTTACAACGAGGTAGTGGTCCGAGTCGATGTTAGCTCCTTGGAAAGTTCGGACATCCAGGAAGCGTGTATAGCGGCGACGCAATGTGTTCAATCTGGTTGACGGTAGATTGATCTGGAGAACTCCAAGTTCCTTTGTGGATGTTGAGGTTTGGAAAACGTTACTGTCTACCATGACGTTTCGCCTTGCAGCAAATTCTATTAGCCTGAATCCGTTGTCGGAAGAATTGTCTTGCAGGCTGTTTCTTCACATTATACCAAAGATATCTTCCCTTCCTATAAAAAAAATAAATTAGGTGGCGCAACAGTCCATAGAGAACCAGGGCTAAGTGACTTAAACCTCTCAACCATTCCTATGTGCGAGTAATTGCAGGGATGGAGGGGACCTACAGTTTATATGCCGAATCCGAACGGCTAATTTGAGACAGAACTTTAGCATGACAAGAATTACTCTTGGAGAATTTGTCAATTCTTCACAGGAGGCAGTACCCGTCAAATAAAAACTTTAGGAGGCACAGGCAGAGATTGAACACAAGATTTCTCGCATGACAGTGTAACGCACTTTTTTTCAAAATCATTTTTATTACTTAAATCTTAAACCTATCTTAAAGCTAGACAAAAATTCATAAAACTAGCTTAGTTATCCACAACTTACAACTAACTTAATGGTCCCATGCGGACACTCTAAGTTAAACTATAACACTTAATACTAATGCCTTTCGGCTCTTAAATCAATTTTACTCCAATTTATATTTTATTAATTTTTGTATTTATTAGAAAATTTGAACAAAAAACTAATATCAATATCCTTATTTTATTTTTACTTAAAAACTACTTAAAATATAGTCCTTTATATATAACTTAAAGATAACTTAAACTACCTATTCTACCTATAAACTTACAACTAGATCAACCACAGCAGCAAATCCAATTAACTAACATTTTTGTTTTTCATATTTTGTATTCCATGTTTTTTTAATATTTTTTATTTTATTTGTATTTCTTTTTGTGCCACCATGCCCTTTTCTACTTAACACTAAACCCTTAAACTATAAAACAAGTATGTAAGCCGGTCAAGGCTTAAAACCCCATTCCGACTACCTACTATCAAGTGCCGATTGAAGCCACCAAAACTGATCCTCCTGCTTCATCCTTTCAAATCGGTCCCGTTTGGACACAGTCCTACTGAACCGAAGAAGCTCTGCTTCGCCTTGTACCATGACGTCCCGATTGTACAGGAGTCGCCTATCTACGGTTCTTCGTCTGATTATCCAATCTATCCTGTATCAGACCGCGTTTATCTAAAAAGAGGAAAGTCTCCGGTGAAATGAAGCCGCTCAAGCGTGCACTTTCAAAGTACTCATCGTTCGGATAGAATGCCACGAAAATTAAATTGTTGGTCGAAGACATAGCTCTTGCAATGTGACTTTGAACGAGTTTTATCAAGAAATTGTCAATTCTGTTATTCGAGCCCCGTTGTACAGGACCTCGTTATGGAATAGTAATGCACGTAAGAAGATTTGGCTGTTCGATGTAAGCCGGTACAGCATCGTAAACACTCCCGCTCGAACAGCCGAAACTTCTCCATCTGGGAAGGGGCAACGTTGAACCACACAGGACAACCATAAATGATGATCGACCGTATGAGAGCCATGTAGAAAATTACCTTCACTTTGGGTTAAGCTGACTGCTAAAAAACAGCCGCTTCGTCAGAGATAAGGCTCCTCTGGCCCTGGTCAGAGCAGCATTTATATGTCTGTCGAAATATAAATACTGATCTAACCAGATACCGAGGTACTTCACTACACTGTTGCTCGCTAATGGCTGCCCGTGAATACAACGATGACCATCTTGCGCCAATTCTTGCACGTATCCCTCGTAGCCCTAGCCAACGGAGTCCGCTAATTCTTCGGCTGCACTTAATCAATTAAGGTACCTAACATTCCACTTTTAAATATTAAGATTTTAAATCAATGATAATAGATTAAAAAAATTAGTATTGGTTCACAATTTTGAAATTAAGCCCCACTGTGTGCAACGAAAACTCTTGCTCGTTTTTTGTTTACTTAAATTCGATTTTTTTTTTTCAATTCTAATCAACAAAACAAATAAATAAAAATAAAAAAATGCAACAAAATGATGCTGTTTGCTGAATAAAACAATAAATTTAAATTTCATTAAAGTGTTTATTTATTGTGATTTATCTGATTTTATTGTGCTTTTTTCTCCTTTTATTTTCTAATATTTGTCTATGCAACCAGCGTCATAAGCACCAGAAAGCAGGCAGCCAGCCAGCGCCATTAAGACGCAGTACTTCTTAGATTTATTTTTCTTTTCTTATTCTCGAATCCTAAATAAAAATAAAACATAAAAGTCATCATCAGACAAATTTGCACATGAATGAGCTAAATTTTTGTGAAGACATTTATCAACTTACTATACGCAGATAGAGAGAGAGGTGTACCTTAGGAATAGGTTAGGTATGTTATTTTTGGAAACTTCGCACTACGAAGACATTAATCAATTTTTGAATCTGAGCTCATCTAAGTCGTGTGTCGTATTAGAATTAATTAAATTGCATTTATGGCTATAACCGATTAACTATACAATCTTGGACAGACTTTGAATCTGGGAAGTGCGAAGGTGGTTTCACATGTCCATGTCCAAGAGGTGATTCACAAAAACTACCTTAAAAATGTTTTCGAAAACATAATGATTAATGTCAGGTAGGACCCATTTATGGGTCAATGAGTTATGTTGCGGAGACAGAATGTCGTGTTTTACCTTTTAGGCAAGAATAAAAACAACTTAATAAATCAAATTCCGAAATAAATGGTATGATATATTTGGTTTTGGATATTTTGATTAGAAAATAATTAACACATAGTAAGACAGTTGCTGTCACAGTAAGAATAGTTCCGCATTCTTTTTTTTTTTGCAATAAGTAATTAAGTTAAATTTGTACATATAAATGACTTTAATGATAGCATCACGATGGTATTTTTTAAACGATTTATTCAAAAAAAGAAATTCGTAAATTATTAGATTTCTTTATTTGTTTTAAAAAAATGAAAAGAAGGCTTTTTCTTGCAGAATTGTTCTCTAGAAAAATAATTGTAGGCTGCCTGAAATCGCTACAGAAAGAATGTAGGTAAGGACTTCAAAAGAATATGAAGAACGAATGAAGTCTCAAATGATTGAAAGAGAATGATTGCAGTCTTTAAGTTCAAAAGATTGGTTATTGCAGGTCCCAATCCTTATTTGAATAAAATTTATCCCAGCTTTAAGTTGAATTAAATATTATGATTCAAGATGAATTCATTGCAAAAGATTGCATTATTGAAACTATAAACTCCCTTCAAAATAATCATCACCGGAATTAACAAACTTAAACGTTCGCAGTCAACGGACTTCAAAGCAAGAGTAAGTTCGACTAAATGTCCAAATTTAAAAAAAGAGGCCGGGATACAACCCACACTGATAACTTCCCATCCCATGTGTCGA
Organism: Eupeodes corollae; assembly: GCF_945859685.1. Taxonomy (NCBI): domain Eukaryota; kingdom Metazoa; phylum Arthropoda; class Insecta; order Diptera; family Syrphidae; genus Eupeodes; species Eupeodes corollae. The sequence goes on from NC_079147.1 coordinate 281,921,451, forward strand.
TTTGTTTTGCTTAAAAGTTTGTAGATTTGCGTGTTGGGTTGAAAAGTTGTTAGTTGAATTATTCTTTAAAAAATTAAAATTACCAACTTATTTTTTATATAAAGAAATAGTTTGGTTTGAAAATCTAGTTTTGACAAATAGTTTCTTAGGCGAAAACAAATTTTTACCAATTTTTGTAGCAATTCTTAAATTTTTACAAATCGGATGAATTTAATTAATTTGAGAGATGTCAAGAACCGCACATCAATTTTTACTAAATTTGCGTACTATTTTTTGTAGATTTTAATTTTTTATATCGAAATCAATTTTTTCTGTAAAATAAAAAAAAATTGATGGCAATATTTTTATTTTTTGAAAATCTATTTGAGTCAAAAGTAAATTTTTACCAAGTTTAAGTATTGTTATTCTTTCTAAGAAAACTGTCAATTCGATTTTTTTTCAAAATTTTACTGAATGTTAAAAACAATATTTTTCATAAGATAAAATAAGATTGAAGCCCATATTTCAAGTTTTTGAAAAGATATTTAAATCGATATTCAATTTAATTCAAACCAATTTTGAGTAATATTTTCTTAGATTTTTATTTCTTATAAAAAAAAAACTGTCAATTCGATTTTTCTCAAAATTTTATCAGATGTCAAAAACATTATTCTTCGTTGCACAAAATTGGTTTGGAGATGAAATCATATTTTAGTCTTAAAATTTTGGAGGTGACATTTTTTTTTTTTTTCAGTTTTTTTTTTCGATTTATAAAAGAACCGATAGAAATATATTTGTTTGGTAAAACATTACAGTTTATTATATAAAATATAATTCAAGTCTCTAGCGTTTTTGGTTCGTAAGATATTTAGGGTTAACCCAAATTATCACCTTTTTTTCAAACTGCTATGGTAAAAAAACCACCCACGCAATCGTCTTGAGAGCCGTTTCTGCATCTTCTTGCTTTATTATCTGTATACGGACGAAAAAAACGTCGCGAACGGACCTAGGAACGTACGTACACACGAACGCACAGACATCTTTCTAAAAATCTCTTACTTCGACTCTAGGGACCTTGAAACGTCGAGATATGTCAAAATTTTCAATTTGACATATCGGACCCATCACAATAACTTCCTATGGGAAGTTAAAAAAGTTATTTTTTTTTTATTATGATCGCGTAATAGAAAAAGATGTGAATTTACATCATGTAGGAGGCGTGGGAAACACCCCCTTTTTTATGAAAGATTAAAGATTACTTAGAATTTAACTTTCTGAAAAAATTTGCGCACAAAAACTGCAAATTGTTTTTAAAAACATGAAGTGCATTCAAAATATAATGTTTATTGTTGTATGTAATTGACCAATTCTTTTTTAATACTTATTTATTATGTTTTATTAGGCTCTTTTGGTCTTTATTTAATCTGTTACAAATATATAAATAAAAATAAGACATTTTAAATTTGAAAATATTAAATACTAAAATTTTTTAATATTTTAAATACATAATTTTGTTACAAAAATAAATAATTTAACTTTCTTACAAAAAATTTTTAAATTACCTTTAGATTATTAAAGTAGGAAATTCACTTTTTTGAGATAAAAAATTGATATTTTCGAATCCTATATACGTTAATTACGGTTTTATTTGTTTTGTAGAGAATTAATATAAATTTTATATTGAGTTACCGATTTTTAAATTGACATTGTCAGTTGTGAGACCTGACCTAAAACTTGCTTGACACATTTTTTAATGAAAAAAAGAATGAGTTTTATATTTATTCTTTAAAATACGAATCTAAAGAGCCTTTAAGAAAATCTGATAAAAGAAACATTGTTTTGAGCGATTGTAAAAATGGTTAAATTTGCAATGGCGGATCTAGAGAGGTGGTCGTAGAGCTCATGACCCCTATTTTCCTAGGAACTCCCTTGAATTCAAAACTATCGTGTTGCTTTAATGGATATGACACCCATTATATTTTTGATTATTTATTTTTATATATATGAAAACGAAATTTATATTTTACTTTCTTGAACTTTGTTTCCCAAAAGTACTACTTTTAACAAAGGACTGGAACAAGAAAATAATATGATTTAGAAATTTAGCCCTTTTCCAATAAAGCAGCACAAATTCATCAGCTTTTAAATAATGGATGATCTAGGGGGGGTTTATATGAGCTAAAAATCTAATGCAATTAAGTTGTATAAATAAAGATTTCGTCTAAAGATTTGTTAGTAATTAAACGACATTTTTCAAAAAATGCTTTGCTGTCAAAAACAATTAAAATGTTTGTTTTACTCAATTTAGAATTTGGAAAAAACTAGTGATGGTTTAAATTATTTTCATACAATTTGTTTCTAAGAAAAAGAGCAAATATTCAGGTTCTTAAAAAGAAACCTTGAATTAGAGATCGTCAAATCGATAATAGGTTTCCTTTAAATCCTGAACCTTGTCTTGTTAATTACGTCTCAAAAATTTGTAACTCGTAAGAAATGTTGAACTCGAGCTTTTAATCAAACATGAAATTACGATGGTAGAAAAGTCGAAAATTTTGTCAATACTAAAACTCGAAACCTTCTAAATTTTGTCCTTAATTTGGCTCAGAAGAGTATTATAAAACTGTTGTTTTTTTAAGTTTTCTTAAGAATGTCATTATACTTTTTTTTTATTTGTAAAAAAATATTGATTTTTGTTAACAAAACTCGATATCTCAAAAAAGGGTCACCATGTAAAATGTAAATTTAAAAGCACAAAACAAATGCACACAAAATTTTAAAATTGTATATGTAAAAATTAATTTAAAAAAAAAAACACTCTATTGATTTTCCAAAAAAAAAATATTAGTTATCCTCGTTTTTTGAGAAATAAAATGGCATTTAAATTTTTGCAGATATGTATGTTTTGCAGATATGTAGATTGTACATTTTTAAATCTTAAAATATAATACATACATACATATGTACATATTTTTAAACAGACTTTTTGGAAGACATTAGCAAGTTCTAGCGACCGAGTCGTGCATTTTATTTCTTTCAAAATTGAGTTTTATTGAATACAATCACTTTTAAGATCTTAAAAATTGAATAAATCTACTTTTTGAAATGATTTGCTTTGAATGCTCTATAGAACTGAGATTTAAACACGAATTTCAATAATATAAATGTCCCAACAACAACAAAAGTTACGTTTTTTTTTAAACTAATGGCTATTTAAAAATCATATTAAACGTTTCGGATTCGGCTTGAAAGGGTCCCTTTCATAGCGGACAACAGTACTCGCATAGAGATATGGTTGAGAGTTGTCAGTCACTAGGCCTTAGTTCTCAATCGGACTGTTGCGCCACCCAATTTATTTATTAAATGAACGTTTCATATCTATTGATATACTATAATATGAACCAAAAATGTTTGACTATACATTTTTTAAGTTCTGTCGACACCTTTAAAATCAAAATATTTTCATAGCGATAGTAATAATAGAAAATTAAAACTTCGTCAAAAAATCAAGACAATTCTTCATATCAGATTCTCTCTCATTTGCTGGGTTTTTGAATTTTTGTAGCGTTCTTCGCAATATTAGAAATGTAAACAAGAAAAGTTTATATTATTTAAAAAAAAAAAACTACTTTTTCAAAACAATTTCTTGCATTTCTGAGTGAAATGCACCAAAAACACTCTGAGCTATTGTGTTTTATCTCTTGAATTTGGCATATTTAGACAATTTTTAGAATCTTGGGATGCTTTCATATGTAGTAAGTCGTCCAAATAAAAAAATTGACCATAATCTTATATAATTTTATAACTATAGTTGTCACTTCAGCCTATGAAATGTAAGGCTAAGATGCACATTATGTTAATTTTATTTTGTCAGCCTCCGTTACAGAACATTAAAGAACATTTTAATTGGTGAGTAAGAACTTATCTATGTGTTAAGTGTGTGACCCCTCCCTGATTAAAAGTCTTGATCCACCCTTGTAAACTTCTACCAAAAAGACCTCTTCATACATTGTGTGCTTAAATTGATTTAAATGACTAATTACTATGGGGACCAAGAATTGAAAAAGGAACACGCAGATATTAGATGTATTGAAAGGTGTTTTTTTAAAGAAAATTCGATTTACCTGTTTAGAATTGTTCAATAATTTTAATATTTATTTTATTAGAAGTAAAACCATAAACTACTCAAAACCAATATGTCGTTTTCTTATGGAGGTTGTCCTAAAATAAATACCTATTCAAGTTTCATCACCCTTCTACTAGACAGTAGATTTATTCTTTATTTTAAGCTTTATCTTTCATATCTTATGGTCAGTATTAAAAACAAAAAATAAAATTACCTTTAGAACAATTTTAGACTTTGCAAAAAGGGTTTGCTTTAATTTTCTCATGGCAATGACTTTTTTTTGGACAAAATTTTAAATCTTACTTAAAATACTAATACATTAATAAAAAGCCTCTAGTTCATTCTAGGAAATTAGGTTTAACTCCAAATTTTTGATAAGATGCTCATTCTTTTCAAAGTTCTTTGAATGACATATAAAAATGAATGAACAAAAAGTTATCAAAATTAATTGGATCATAACCTTTATAAATAAAATCTCCATTCAGTGTATAGTAGCAAATATCCAAATTTTTCCTAAAATTACTAAATTAACAATTTAATGCAAATGGTACATTCTTTTCTACTACACTGTAACTAGACAAATAATTGTCAATTACTTTTATTGAACATTTTTCACTTTCACATCAAAACAATAAAATGCAAACAAAAATAATAAAAATCGTCCCAATCAATAAACATTACAAACTGTGTGATGTCTGATGTCTCTATGATTGAGTCCACTCCAATAGAACCTTCAAATAGAAAGCGAATTCTATAATAAAATCACCAAAACAATAGGTCAGTGTTATTATAGAGACGTGAATTAAATTAGGTCAGCTATTCACCCAACTTTATAAGCTCGATATGTATTGATAGACATTTTCAGAGTCTAGTTGTCATAGAACCCCATTTGATAGATAGAACAATAGAAACACACCTACGAGTATTTGATCTAAAGTAAAATAAACAACCAACTCACAATACCACAGTGTCCGCCATTTTCCACCAACAATCAATCAAAAATTCCAATCGATCTTAGCCTGAGTTGCTGAGTCATATGCGCTTCATACACATGAAACCAATAAAAAAACCTTGAGCTCTTAAAGTTTTGCTGTCACTCGTATTGAATCATCGCCGGCACTGCCGGCTGACACCGCTACCGCTGAAATGATGCCTTCAAGCTGACACTATGCAAATTATTTGATATCAGAGCAGTTGAAGCCCCCGATACCGATTATGTATGTTCCTACTGTCACTGGATGACTATGAAGGCCCAAAAGAAAGGTAACAATACCTATAGCGAATTATTTAAGCGACTTGCATCAGATTTTTGGCAGCGCGGTGCGGCGTTCCTGTGGGGACACTTTGGCTGAACGACGACGACGAGGCTAGCATTGTTTGGCATGGTGAGCACACACCTGACAGTTCGGTAATGTGTTGCCTCCTGGCTTACAAATGAGATTGAACATCATTCCAACCGATACAAACTTTTTTCGAAACAGCTCCAAATGTAGACAAGAGCTTGTGCGTACCTCGAGTGTACGAACACCACTCGTCCAGCTTTTTAATCTTTTCATGGTGATACGAGGGACATAACACCACTTGGTTGTCCGAGACTCATATTGATTTATAACTAAATGCTTTCTGCGTTCATTTTTATTCAAATCTCAAAACAGCCAGTGTGAGCTGTAAATTTAAAGTGTGTTATATCATGTCAGCCAAAATTGGATATGTTAACTACAACACTACACATAGGTGGGTTATTGGTTTTGGCCAAAAGGTGGTGTTCCCTTTTTAGAATTTTTATTTTCTACCAAAAGTGATGAGGAGGAGTTTTAATTTAAACATAATAATTTTTTGGGAATTTTTGTTAATCATCATTATTTTAACCCCCCATTAAAAAAAGTATATAGATAGATACTTGGGTATAGAAAGGTAAAGCTCATTTGAAATTCAGTTTGCGTTGCTGCATTTAAGGCGAAATGGGCAAGACGCATTCTATTGTGTTGTTATATGAAGTTGTGTTGTGGTCTTAGCTCCTGCATTGGTTCCAGGTATTTTTGAAATAAAATAAAAGATGTTCTTTCAGGTTGAAATATTTAATGAATTCTATATTTAAACTATTGTGAGAAGGTTTGATACCTAAATCCCATTAAATTTGAAATAAGGCAGAATATTTTTGTTCTGGGTTTCAAGGAAATTCTTGAATATTGATTTATTAAAACAAAAGAAAAACTATTTATACGAATTTAAATGAGAATTAAGAATTATGAAAAGAAATAAAATTGATTCGGGTTAATTCGAGTGATATGGTCTGGTTTTGTAAGTTCCTGGAATCTACCAGATTTCAAATAATGAAAAGTTATTTTAGTTTCTGCATTATGGAAAATGGTAATTTAGGTCAGATCTTGAAGAAGGCTACTACATATTAAATTTAAGCAGGACAGTTTCAGATAAACAGAAATTTACAGCTATACGAGCATCGTTCATATGAATACTTACTTACTTCATTAAGATGGAGCTACAGTCCGGGGCGGACCTGGGCCTCAAACAAGCGTCCTCCAGCCAGCTCGGTCCCTAGCTAGCTGTCTTCAGTTTCACACGCCCAGTTGGTTGAGGTCCTCTCCCACCTGGGTGCGCCACTTGAGTCGCGGTCTTCCTCTACTGCGCCATCCCTCGGGATTGGATTCGAAGACCTTCCGGGATGGAGCGTTGATGTCCATCCGCTCTACATGACCTAGCCATCTAAGCCGTTGGACTTTAATTCTGCTAACTAGGTCAGTGTCGCTGTACAGCCCGTACAGTTCGTCGTTATATCTTCTCCTCCATTCTCCATCTATGGATACGGGACCAAAAATCACCCGAAGAATTTTTCTCCCGAAGCATTCTAAGACACTCATCATCATCATTATTAATTTTTACCAAATTTGCGTACTATTTCTTGAAGACTTTATTTTTTTTATGAAAAAAACGGACTACTACTTATCGAAAAAAATATTTTCTGTGAAATACAAATTTTGATGACAGTATTTTTAGTTTTTGAAAAACTATTTGAGTCAAAAGTAAATTTTTACCAAGTTTTAGTATTGTTTTTTTATTAGGTTTTTATTTTTTGTAAGAAAACTGTCAATTCGATTTTTCTCAAATTTTTTCATAATGTTCAAAACAATATTTTTTATAAGTGAAAATTAGTTGGAAGCCATAATATTAAGTTTTTGAACAGATATTTTAGTCGTTATTCATTTTTCACCAACTTTAAGTAATGTTTTTTTTATAGGTTGTTACTTTTTATAAAAAGAACTATTAATTTAATTTGTCTCAAAATGTTATCAGATACTAATAACCTTTCTTTTCGTTGTACAAAATTGTTTCGGAAATAAAACCATTTTGTATTCGTAAAATGTTCGAGGTGACAATATTTTTTGTCAGATTTTTTTTTCGATTTATAAAAAACCGTTGATTGGATTATTTTTCCAAAAATATACTGTTTTGGTGAGATATTTAGGGTTAGCTAAAATTTTCATCTTTTTTTAAACTGCTTTTGTAAAAAAAACCACCCACGCAATTTTCTTAAGAGCCCTTTCTGCATCTTTCTGCCTTATTATCTGTATAGCAAAATTTATTTGAAGTCGATATCTCTTCTGGTTCTTGAGCTTTGGACGACGAAAAAACGTCGCGAACGTACGGACGTACGGACGTACAAACGTACGTACACACGCACGCACAGACATATTTTAAAAAAACTTTTATATTAACTTTAGGGACCTTGAAACATCGAGAATTGTCAAAATTTTCAATTCGACAAATTGGACCCTTTACTTTACAATGGTAACTTTACAATCCTCATCTCACCGAAAATTGGATCAAATCTTAACAACGCTTTGGATGATTATTGCACTTTTTTTATAATTAACAAGCACTCAAGGGGCTATTAGTACCCTTAATATGTTTATATTTAAACACAGTGTGAGCTTTAGGAAAATAGGGAAGGATATAAAAGGGGATACCAGTGCATTTTGGACTTAGAGTTCTGAACATTAAAATGGGAGGGAAAAGCAGGGTTGGCCAAAGCATCCGAAGGACAAGGATGTGAATCTAGAAACGAATATGAAAAGCTGAGGGTACTGTCGTCGGCGAAACAGTTTCATGGATGGGAAGTGACAGACAAGAGATCATTTATGAATAAAAAAAAGAAAGTCGGAGACAAAACAGAGCCCTGGGGGACACCAGCATTTATCTTATGAATTTCAGACTTGAAACAATCTAATACAACTTGTATTGAACGGTTAGAAAGTTAAGTTTTAATCCAACGAAGAAAAGATTCATCAATACTAAAAGCACGAATTTTCGATAAGAGAGTTTGTTGCCAAACTCTATATCAAGTGAAATAATCTTACTTTCTCCAAAACGATTTAAAAATTTGTTCCACTGTTCAGTGAGATGAACCGTAAGATCACCAGTGGACCTATTGCTTCGAAAGCCATACTGCCGGTCATTAAGAAGCTTCCGTTCTTCGAGATATTTCTTAAGCTGATAATTAATCAGCGTTTCCATGACCTTGGAAAGAAGAGACGTAAGTGCAATTGGACGATAGTTTAAGGGTGAGGAGAATTCGGGACAGGCTGAACAAATGCATTTTTCCATCCACTTGGGAAGAGACAATAGGGGTATACTATCAGGGCCAGCGGATTTGTGTTTGTCAAGGTCTTTGAGTACTCTTGCGACTGCATGAGTGCAAAAGAAGATTTGTCCCATAGAATTATTTAAGCTCTCAAGAACAGGAGGTTTCATGACACTTTCCGGTATAGCATCGAATTAACAGCAAACTGTGGTGCAATCAAATTAGCTTTATCTATTGAGCTTACATAGGGAGTGTCATTGTGGATGAGCGTTGAAACCGAGGCAGATGTGGTGTTTCGTACGTTTTTTACAAATCACCAGACGTTTTTACTACCTTTGGGACATTTTAGTATTTTTTGCCTTAATTTCTGATCATGCAAAAATTTGGTTCGACGAATATGACCATTACAGGTTGTTTGAACTTATTCTGGTTTTCCTGAACCTCTCTGAACCTAACAACCTCTTTAAAACTTTAAAACCATGAGTTCTCTTTGGGTTACCCTGTTGGTATAAAATTTCTCATTCCACAAAGAATTAAATTTGCGCTGAAATCCACGTCACTATCGAGAAAGCATAGTGACCAGTTGAAGTTCCTGAAGAATTCATTGAAACCGTCCCAGTTGGCTTTCTCATATTGCCAAACGGTCCTCATAGGTGTTTTTTCTTTAACTGGGTTTTTTTGACATGAGACAGAAGAAAAAAAATTTCGATACAATGGTCTGATGTGCCTAGAGGCGGTAATACACTGATTGTGATTTATTAGTGTCATAGGTAAGAAACAAGTCTAGGGTGTTGGCGGATTGACCTGCAACGTCAGTCAGTCGAGTTAGCTCATCGACAAGCTGAATTAATTGATTTAACTCAGCAAAGATCTCAACATACCTTCCTTCCGGTGTTGACTGGCCATAATAACGAAGCCAAGACGAATTGTGTACATTGAAATCGCCCGCAATGACGACTACAGTGTGAGAATAATGGGCAACAATTCTTTGAATGGAGTCAGACAGAGCATCAAATTCGTTAAAGGTTGAATTTCTGCCAGATTTGGACTCCGATATAGAAAACATGCTTGGATGATGTACTTACTTACCGTACATTTGATATTACAAAAGCATTTGATGGGGTTTGGCGTCAGGCTCTATTATTGAAAATGCGTGCATTCGGTTTTCATGAATCCTTTCTTCATTGGATTAGTACAAGTAGTATTGGATGGGTTCAAGTCTGAAAACCATAAATTAAATGCTGGTATACCCCAGGGCTCTGTTTAAATTCCAACACTCTTTTTTTATTTTTATTAATGATCTCCTGTCTGTAACTTCTAATCACATAAATTGTTTTGTTAACGAGAGAACTCTTAGCTTTTCATATTCGTTTTCAGGCTCAATAAATTCCGACCTAAACAGCATTATACAATAGGGAATTAAAACTCGCGTGGAATTTAATGTTTAGAAGTGCTGTCTTGTATATCTTTAAAGCTAGATATACGCCCTTTACCATTATGGCATCAATGAGACTGAACATCTCAATATTCTCGGTATTCTAATGTCACCAAAAGCCCCGCAAGATGTTAGGGTTTCTCTCATCTTTTGATCTGACTGTTTTTTGCAAGACTTATATATATACTCGTACGTCCAAAGCTCGAGTATAATTCCTATCTCTGGGCTAAACTGCCTGAAACTCACTTAAGCCTCTTATATAGTATTCAACGTAGAGCATTTAAATATACTGGTGATAATATCATCGTTAGAACATTGCCGTTAAGTGGGTTGTCTCACCTTTTAACCTGTTTTTAACAGTTTATGCTCTAGAGAAAGAGCTATTTTCATACTCCCCTTAAACAATTCAACCATAATACTCGCGATTCTAGAAATGCTTATCAGTATACCTTCAAATACCCTCGAGCCCAACTTCGGTCGTACTTTCAAGCAAAGCGATTCGTTCTCTAGCCGTACTTGGCGAATGTGGAATGCCTTGCCACCCCACGTATTAATAAATACATACGTTGCGGTTCGAGTTTTTTCCTTATGTCAAATTTATTTCATTAAATAACAAAGGTTTAAGGAAATTCAAAACTTTATTACGTACTTTAAATTGATAAAGTCAAAAAGTGATTATTCCGAAAAAGTGCAATTAAATTCATCCTAACACAAAAGAAACCCATTTAACGACATTGAAGAATCAATCAAAGAAAGGTGCGCAAAATGTACCTTTTCATTCCTGATTAATTTACAAGTCATGTCAAGAGAATAAAAAGATTAATTGCTTCAGCGAGAAAATCATGCCGACAACCTTATTCAAAAAAAAGTGCATTGAACATCAAAATAACAATTAACTTGTTCCATACACCTTATTTCTCAAAAGCGTCTCATTTAAATATTCATCTCAACATCGACAGCAAAAATTTGTTCCTGATCCGCCATCAATTCGATTGACAGATGTTATCGCGGTAACCATACCAGACACCATCACACACTCAGTCTCCGTCAATCATTCCTCCTTTGCTTGCGGTGAGTCTGTGCACAGCTCCTTGATCTCCATCTCATCCGCCGCCGAGCTCCGTAGTCCCAAATCGAAAATCACCTTGCTCTCAGGGTAAATACAATATATCTACATAATGCTGCAATGAGGGATGTTCCCCGCCTTCCTCCTGCAATTACAGCCGTCCGTCTCCACAACCAACGACGACGTCAATAACGAGTACCTACATGAGTCCCAATTTTATGCAATGTACACAATACGGATTCGGTAACGAATTCCAGCACCCCAAAAGATGGAACGTGATCAGAATCAAAGAGCAAGCCTCACCAACATACTATACAACGGCTGACCACCATTGAACTGAAGACTGAACTCTGATGGACCTCTTCCTCTCCTGACTGACAAATCATTCCACTTGTGACATGTTTCTTCATCCTTAAATGTATGCATAAAACATTTCAGCTTATGTTTTCTTGCTTTTTATATTTTTTGACTTAAGTACAACACTTAAGTTCATAAATCAAAGAATCTGACAATTCGGTTCGCATCATCACTCTTTGGACTCTGGTCGTGGACGGTGGCCGCCCGCCCGGAAATCTGTAGCCCATCAACCATCCACCCCTTTGGTGTTCGTTCATCTGTCTCGGGTGATGTTATTTACTTGGAACGATTTTCGTGCATCACAAGTGGAGTGTTTTATTTTGTTTTCTTTAATAAAACAATAAATAAGTTTAATGGCTATAAATTCGTTTTCCAGAGCTTTGTTGGGAAGCTTCGAAGTCGTATCTTATGGGAATCATGAAGAGAAGTGCTCTGCACAGCACAACACATCCTGATCCTGGGGGCAAATCTGACGATGAAACACCGTTACCGGCTCGACGAGTTGGGGTCGTATTTTGTAATCTTAAAGCTGATACCAGCGCCGATTCGAAGCGATTACTCAGTCACTCAATACGGGTGGTGATGGTGAAGCGAACGCAACAACAACACAATGAAATCGAAAAAAGAAATTAAATGCAAAAGAATTTGCATAATAATGGCGGGTATTGCAGGATAAAATGGGACGAGCGACGTAATTCTTAATTTAAAATTTATTTGCGGCTGCGAATCCTTAATGTCATCATTAAATTCCGATTTAGCCGTTTTTGGGCAACACGCGGACATTAGTCATTTTTATTTCCCATTGGCCATAAAAACAGAGCCCTTTTGTTCCGATGCGGCCGGAGCGGCTTGCTTGGCGTGGTGGCTCGGCTGCTGGCCGAGTTCCTGTGTGTGGTTATGGTGTTTGGGTGGAGATTAATGACTTCAAATGGGAGGGTTAGTTTTAAATTACAAATAAAAATACGTAAGCGTCGACGAAAAAAAAAAACAATTTTCTTGGCACACTGTTCCTTTGCCTCCACCATCACCCATCACACCAAAGTTTTCTATATAAAAATTGGATGAGACGAATTTATTGTTTTGACCATGAAGTTCTTAAGAAGTTGTAATCTAATTCGCTCCGTAAGGATTCCTATGTAGATATATCCGTTCTGTATACGTTTAAGGAAGAAATGTCCTAATTTGGCAAGAGTCTTCTTTTTTAATATAAAACCAACATTAATTGGATTTGTTGGAGTTTTCTTTTTTCTTTTTCTTAAATTCACTTTAAGTCAGTTTACAAGATTAACGATATTTTGTTTATTCGCTGCTGATAAAATTGAGAGAGGTTTAAATTTGCGCATATTGTCGGAACAACTTTTGACAGAAGAATGAAATAATTTACATTTATAAGTGAATTTATTAAGTTAAGTTTAACTTATGTATATTCTCGGTGGGTATATTGGCTTGATGTGAAAAAACGGGCACAGAAAACAAAATACAGTAGGAAGCCTTTGTGTCTGTTTAAAGAGATTGTTGATTTAAGAAGTTTTTATTTGAATTATTTATTAGGTGATGGTCAGTGATTTTATGAATGTGGAACATGGATTAAATTGGATTTAAATGTTTATGGTTTAAGTTATTTATTTTTGACTATAACTTTAAAAAGAATTATAGAAAGGAATTGTCATCGGTTTGGGAATAATGACTCAGTATCACTTCAAGTATCTTCAAAGTGTACAAAATAACTTAAGATGATGCTGTAAGATTTTTATAAATGTTACATAGGTATACACATTCATGGATGAAAAAAAACTTATTTTGAAAATATTGTTGTTTGGTTCTGATTTTTTTTTTGTTGTAGATCTCATTGTCTGTTGTTGTAACCGGTGCTATCAATCGAATTGAAAACGTTGACATCTCCCGATTTAAAGCTCAAGATGCCTATTTATAAGTACGTTTGTATTAAAAAACTAAAGAACTTTCAATACAATTTTTTCATAAATTTTAACCTACTATATTGCTGGAGTGGATTTTAACTAAAGCAATGTATAATGCACGACTGTGTCGCATAAACCTGTTTCTGTATCCAAAAAATCTGTTTAGAAATAGAACCTTTATTTTAAGATTGAAAAAGAGACTGGGATACGACCCAAACTGAAACGTTCATACGTCCGTACGTTCGAGACGTTTTTTCGTTGTCCATAGCTCAAGAACCAAAAAAGATATCGACTTCAAATTAATTTTGTAATACAGATAATAAGATAGAAAGATCCAGAAAGGGCACTCAAGAAAATTGCGTGGGCCGTTTTCTTAGCATAGCAAATTAAAAAAGGTGAAAATTTTGGCTAACCCTAAATATCTTACGAACCATAAACGCTAAAGATTTAAATTAAATATTATATAATATATTGTAACGTGATAACAAATAAGTATATTTTTTGAAAAAAAAACAATAAACAGTTGTAAGGGACTTCATCTCTTACAATTAAACATTATTTAAATAATACAAATAATGTATCACGACAACGCTGATTCACGATATTATGTTCAGCTTAAGGAAATATTATAAAAGAAAAGCTTTGAACATATGTTTCGTTCGAAACATAAACTATATTATGTATAAGATTATCACTCAATGGTATTTAAACTGTTTTTATGTACAAAACTTAAAATCTATTGTTTCTTTGTTTTAAGAAAGCTTTCTTTCAAAATGATTGTCTTAATCTTAAGAACAGTCTGAATAAATAAGTCAAACGAAGAAGTTATGTTTTTTTAATGACTTTTCCTTTGCTTGCTTAAATATTTAAATTGCACGTTTAAATTACTTTAAGTTTTTTTAATTTTTCATGCTGTTAATTTAATTAAATTAAACATTACACAGTTTTTTTATAAATCAAAAAAGATGAAAAAAAAATAATTTTATCCCAAAAACAATTTTGTGCAATGAAAAATAAAGTTCTTAACATCTGGTAAAATTTTGATAAAAATCGAATTGACAGTTTTTTGACCAATTGAATGAAAGTTGGTAAAAATTGATTTTCGACTGAAATATCTTTTCAACACCTGGAGAAATTGGCTTTATACTACTTTTTTCTTTTTAAAAATACTGTTTTCAACATTCAGTATAATTTTGACGAAATTCGAATTGACAATTTTTTTTTACAGAAAAATAAAAACCTAAACATACAAATAAAACTTGGTAAAAATTGATTTTCGACTCAAATTAAAAATATTGTCTTCAAACTCTTTTTATTTCACAGAAAGTATAGTTTTCGATATTCAGTAGTTTTTTTTTATAAAAATCCAAACAGTCCTTTTTTCATAAAAAATAAAATCTACAAAAAAAGTACTCAAATTTGGTGAAAATTGATGGTTGATTCTTGATATGTCTCAAATTAATTTCATTCATCCAATTTGTAAAAATTTAAAAAATGCTACCTAAATTGGTAAAAATTTGTTTTCGACTAAAAATCTGTGCAACAAAACTGGATTTTCAAACTTGTTTAACCCCACACGAACACCTACAAACTTTTAAGCAAGACAAATAGACAGACGAGATGGGAAGTTATCAGTGTTCATCGCATCCCAGCGTATTTTTGTTTAAGTTTTTTTTTTTGTCAAAAAACTGTCAATTCGATTTTTTTTTCAAACATTTTACTGAATGTTCATAATAATATTTTTTAAAAAATAAAAGGAGTTTAAAGCCAGCATTTCAAGTTTTTAATAACATATTTGAGTCGAAATTCAATTTTTACCAACTTTGAGTAATGTATTTTTAGGTTTTTATTTTTATAAAAAAAAACTATCGATTTGGTATGGTAAAAAAGCACACGCAATTTTCTTGAGAGCCCCTTCTGCATCTTTCTGCATTATTATCTGTATAACAAAATTTATTTGATTTCGATATCTTCTGGTTCTTGAGCTATGGATGACGAAAAAATCGTCGTCTGTACGTCCGTACTTCTACAATCGCGACGTTTTTATCGTCGTCCGTAGCTCAAGAACCAGAAGAGCTATCGATTTCAAATACAGATAATAAGGCAGAAAGATTCAGAAAGGCTCTCAAGAAAATTGCGTGGGTGGTTTTTTTACCATAGCAGTTTGAAAAAAAGATAAAAATTTTGGTAAACCTTAAATATCTTACGAACCAAAAACGCTTGAGACTTGAATTAAATTTTATATAATATATTGTAACGTGATACCGAACAGGTATATTTTTTGAAAAAAATCAATATAACGTTTTTTTTAGAAATCAATAAAACTGAAAAAAAAATTTGTCACCTCCAAAATTTTACGACTGAAATATGATTTCATCTCTAAAACAATTTTGTGCAACGAAGAATAATGTTTTTGATATCTGATAAAATTTTGAGAAAAATCTAACTGACAGTTTCTCTAATTTACTTTTATCTTTCAAAACATCTTGTTGTCAACATTCAGTTAAAGTTTGAAAAAAAACCGATTTGACAGTTTTTGTACAAAAAATTAAAAACCGAAAAAAAAATTAAAAAAAGTTCGTAAAAAATGATTTTCGACTCAAATATCTTCTAAAAACTTTGAGATAAAAAGTTCTAACTAATTTTTTCTTATAAGAAATATTTTTTTCAACATTAGGACAAATTTTGAGAAAAATCGAATTGACAGTTTTTTTACAAAAAATAAAAACCTGAAAAAAAATATATAAAAGTTGGTAAAAATTGATTTTCGACTCAAATATCTCTTTAAAAATTTTAAATATTGGCTTTAAACTAATTTTATCTTATAAGAAATATTGTTTTCAACATTTGGTAAAATTTTTAAAAAATTCTTATTGAAAGTTTTTTTACAAAAAATAAAATTCTAAAAAAAAACAATACCTACTAAAACTTGGTAAAAAATTACTTTTGGCTCAAATAGCTTTTCAAATATTAAAAATGTTGGCTTCAAACTTATTTTATTTCAGAGAAAATATTATTTTCAATATTCAGTAATTTTTATATAAAAATCCAACAGTCCGTTTTTTTCATAAAAAATAAAATCTACAAAAAATAGTGCGCAAATTTGGTAAAAATACATACAGACAAACTTTTAAGCAAGACAAATCGACAGCCGGGATGGGAAGTTATCAGTGTGGGTCGCATCCCAGCCTCTTTTTTTTTATTTTAATCGCTTCGCGAGTTTTTTATCAATTTTTCTTTTGATATTAAGTTATTAGGAAAACCTGCATTGAATTGGTGTTTACATTACAATGTACATCTTATGATCTTTTAAGTATAATTATCTTTGTAAGAGTTCCGTTTAAAAATGTTGATCGATTTTTAAGGTATCGAATTTTGAAACAAAAATATCATTAAAATGACAAATTATTTAAATCAGTTAATGAAAAATTTTAATTTATTTTAAAATTTGCTCAAAACCTTAATTTTAAAATTTAAAAAACAAATTATTGCAAAGAATAAAATAATTTTAAAGTCAATGGTGCAAAAATTTAAAAAAAAATAGGAAAATTTTAAGGCCATTTTAAGATAATATGCCCAATTTTAAACAATTTAAACATCTTATTATCTCTTAACAATTTGCTAAAACCGCAGAATGGTTTCTTTACCCATTAGTAATTCGATAAATCCATATGACATCTGTTAAATTATTCTTGTAAGAGCAGTGGATGAAATTTTCACGAAGTGTCAGTCTTTAACCACTGTCAAGTTACCACTACATTTTTCGAAGTTTAAAAAAATGAGTGTGCAATTAAACGGAGCTTTTTTGGTGCATCATTACATCCTTGTTTTATGCCTGGTGCCAAGTTAGCATTACATACCTTTTTTTTGAATCGCTGAAAATGTTCGGAAAATGTTGTCGTCACATTTTAAACTTTTATTAGTCGAATTTGTTAGGTTTTTGTTTTTTTAAGAAACCTATTGATTCCATTTTCCCAAAATTTTACCAGATATTAAAAGCGTTATATATTTGGATGCATATAATAATTTTGGATATACCTAATATTATTTCGCAATATAGTCAAAGTGACAAATATATTTTGTCAATTGTTTGCTAAATTTGGTTCAAAATTCCAATTAAGTATCACGTCACAATTTATAATATAAAATTTAATTGAATAAGAGAGATATTTGGGGCCAGCCAAATTTTTCACTTTTGTTTTTAAATTGATATGATAATAAAACACAGAACGGAATTGTTAACTTTTTATAGGAAGTTATTTAGAATCTAGTCCAAAAATTTCAATATTTTCAATTCGACAAATCTTAAATCCTATGGAAAGCTTAAAATAAATTGCGTTATGAAAAAAAACGAAATTTACAGAAGCTGTAGTTATTATTTTGTTGGTTTTTAATCAAAATAGTTTAAGAGTTGGGTTGACACTATATTGTACCCGTGCCTAAGACTTTCATATCAGATGTCTTGGGTTCGATCTATGTAAGTGCCATCTACAGTTTTTTCTATAGGTACTTCTTATTGAGAGGAATTAACAGACCCTTCAAGAGTAATTCTTGTCATGAAAAGTGGTTTCTCAAATTAGAACTTCGGCATAAAAACTTTAGGTTATGAGGCATTAGGCCCTAGCTCTCTACAGACTGATGATTTATTCCACTAATATTTTCATTAAAGTTTTTTGTTAATAATTTCCTAAAAGAATTTTTCTCCTAGTGTCGCATACAAAATGATTACAATTGATTAATTTTTTCTAGTAGTGAATGGAAATGCGTTGTCTTTTGGGCCCCGTTAAATACAACTTTTATTTCCACGATCCAAGAAAGGATACGCTTTTTTTTAAAAGACATTAAAACTGTACATCAGGTGTAATGATGTGAGAAGCTATAACATGCTATGGCAAAATCGACTTATAGTTTTTATCTGCAATGATGAACGGGAAAATCAACGGTAATTTCCTAAAATAAAAACATTTTTGGATATTTGCCTTGGATCTTACAACAAAACAATGCCGCATCCACACTTTTAGGGATGTTAGAAGTTGATTCCAATCAGAAGAGGTAGAACCTTTGCCATAGCAACCATATTCATCAGACTTTAAGATAATTGAAAACGTTTGGTCATGGCTATCTATTAAAGTTTATGAAGGTTGCAGACAGTTTGAAGGCAAGAACAACTTAATCGAAACTTTTCGTGTGATTCTGACTTTTAGTGATTCTTTATTTGTATAAATGTGTAATCGCGGAATACATACCTATTCACATGTAGTAAACATTTAGGGGTACAAAATTTCCAAAAACCGAGAATCAATTCCAAAATGTCTGGCCTAGTACTAATAAGAAAGAAAATCAAAATTTTGATTGAAAAATGTTTAGTACGTTGCGGATAAATATTTTGTACTGAATTTTATTAAGAAGGCTCTTGTCCCAATATTTTGGACTTAAAAGAATTATTTAGTTTTCAGTCAGTATTATTGAAATTTCAACTTTATGACATCAAATTAAATGTACATTTTTTTCTTGATTTCGGTTGACCCCAGACATATTTTATTTAACATAAATTGTTGAAAAATGTCAATTTGGTAATTTTTTAAACAATATAATCTTCTTTAAAAAAAAATATTTTCAATTACTTTCAAATATTGAGTTCTTATCAAAATACAGGAAATTGCGTTAAGAGTTTTTGTTCTCTATTTTCGTAAATTTTTATTTTTGAAGATTGAAAATATCGCTAATTATTTAAAAAAAATTCAAAAGACGAAATATTCCTGAAGGCTGATTAAATTTTACAGTCAATTTATTTCTATATCTAATCCATAAAATATGCTTAATTTCTTCCATTTAAAGGTTCCTAGAAAGATTTCAAAATGTATGCATCAATTTCCTATAATTTATTGGTTGCTGAAAATGCGAAATTTTGTAAATTCAAATAAATTTAAAGAGAATTTAATGGAACATCCAAGTGAAAATGAAATATATAAATAATGATTATATTATGTGCTGTAATCATATTTCCTGGAATGATAATCAAATATTTAAGTCAAACAGATATACGAACAACTTTTTTGGTTCATTAATGTAATTGCATTAAAAAATAAACACCAAATCATTCTACGAGTACTTTCCCCAAAATGATGATGATGAAGATGATAAACCGAACATTTTTTTTTCTCAATTTTTGAAACCAAATCAAGAATTCAAAGCTCCTATAATAAGCCATTAAATGATATTTCACGTAAAACTTTATATGTTTTATATAAAGTCACGTTTTTCAATGAGTCCCCCGTCAGTAGCTCATAAAATAAATATTGATATTTGCATGGCACGTCTACCTACCTATAAGTATGCAAAAAAATTATATTTCACTTCCCTTCTGAAAATGAAAAAGAAAACAAAAATTATTATTTGTTAAAAATTAATTGAACATCATTTTAAAACCGAGTAACACCATTTCTGGTATGTTTAAAAAAATAACAGTGTACGATCTTCTTTTATTTATTTTAATTTTTAAGAAATAAAAGGAGGTGTGCCAATGGCTTTTTCGGGTAATTGCTGTATTAATTCAATTAAGTTTGTCAACAAAAAAAGTAAACAAAAATATTGAACTCAAACAACGCTGTACTGAATATTAATGTTTTTTACTTGGGTACTTATGAATTTTTAAATACTAAAAAATTCTTTGAACTTCGGCATACCATAAGAAAATAATGAAGTCATAGCGAAAGCGATTTTATGTTAAATAATTTCCCTTCATAAGCAGACACAACAAGTAAAATATTTATGATTGATGCAAATAAGTAACATGATTAATGTGAATCAATTTTAAATGATTACTGTATCAATCATCAATAATTCGCAAAATTATAAAGAATTAATGAATACACATTTTTTTTTGAATTTCTATCCTGCATCAACGTGGAATGCATCTTGACTACTTTGCATTTATACATATATCATCAAAGTACAACATTATAAAGTGTACCTCTGTGATTTTCAAGAACACTTTGCATAAATCGATGCTGCTAATGATGATGACTGTTTATATTATATCAAGGACATAACCTCCAGGGCTCTATATAGAACTTTAATACACAGTGGCGTAACTACAGGGTGGCAAGTCGGCAAAATGCCACGGGCCCCCAGCTGGAAGGGGCCCCCGGTCAGAGGAGAACCCCAACTCCCAGCATTTATTATTTATCATACATGTTTAGTAAAAAAAGTTTCGTCTTTGATTTTTTTTTTACCTACTGAGTTGCATAAGCAAGTTCAAAAATGTATTAAAAATTCAAAGGATTTGTAAAAAAAAAGTTGTAACCCAGTTTTAGAACTAATGATGTGCCAAACCGCTAATTTCCCTAACCGAGTCAACTCGAGTTAGAATTCAAGCAAACCGAGTTGCAAACCGAGTTAGCCAACTCGGTTTTTTTCAAATTATTTTCCTTCATCTTATGTTTTGAAAAACTAAAACAAAGGCAAACATTCTAGTGAAGAGATGCATAGTTTTTTTATTAATTCATTTAGGTAGTACCAAAAAAAATATTAATCATTTGAAAAACAATAAATACAACTTGTAGGTACAAAACAAGGAACTTCATGTTACAGGATTAAATTATTTCATAAATAATAATTTTGATTACACAATGTTGAGGCGATTATTTGGATTTGAATAACTGTACCTCCTTCTGATACTTTGAATACTTCCCACACTATTGATTTTTGTAAGAGTGTAAAGTAATCAACTTTAAGATTTAAAAATGGAGGCAAATAGTATTGCAACGAAATGGTCTATAAACCCTGAATTTCCTAAAACTCGTCAGAGAAAAGTGAAACGTCATTTTGATGAAATTTGTGAGGATGAACGTCTCCAAGATCCTGAAAGCTTGTTTAAAGTGAACGTATTCTATCGTGTATTAGACATAATCATTAATCAACTGAGATCGCGTTTCCTTGGAATGAATGAAATTGTTTCCAATTTCAGTGTCTTGCAACCTGCCACTTTACAAAATTTGAACGATACTGATTTGTTGGAGAAGGCTTTAGCATTTGTCCATCTATATAAAGAAGATATATCCATCTCGTTTTGCAAGGAAATTCTCAGTTTTCGATCCTCTTTTAGACACGAAATAGAAACATCATCTTCTATAAGAGAACTTGCTGACTTATTAATAATAAAAAATCATTTTATATCTTCAAGCTTTCCTGAAGTGTGCACTGCATTTCTATTATTTCTCACCATTCCTGTGACTACGGCTAGTGCCGAGCGATCGTTTTCAAAACTGAAATTGATAAAAACTTATTTAAGAAATTCTATGGGACAAGACAGGTTAAGCAACTTAGCTATTCTATCCATCGAAAATTCTATGGCCCGAAATTTGAACTTTGATGATATCATTACCACTTTTGCTGAACAGAAAGTCCGAAGGAAGGAATTTTAATAATTAACATTTTATATTTTGAACAACTTGTGTGCTTTTAACAATATGATTATTCGGACTGCGTATATCAAATTGCTTTTTTTGTTGTTCAAATCATTTTGACTACTCTATGTGCCCATATCAATAAGATGCTGACTGTACTTCTTTTTTTTTATTTTTTATTTGAAATGGGCTTGCTCTTGACCACAATCATGTCTAAGCTATGATGTGGTCTACGATGGAGCGAGCTTACCCAGAAGATGCCTATTCACGTTACTTTTGAAACACCCAGGGTTATAATTAGGTATTTTTATTTTAAAGTGAATTATTAGAAAATCAAGTACCTAAGTATAATTATAAAGTTTGTATGTACCTACTTAACGTAGTGATTTATTATTGTACTCTTACAAGTAAAAGTGTATAAATAAGTATTATAAAAAAAAAAAATATTATTATTGTTGGTTAATTTTTTTTAAATTGGGGGGAGGGGCCCATCCGATGAATTTGCCACGGGCCTCGAACGGTATAGTTACGCCACTGTTAATACACTACATAAAATATCAAGCAAAGTCCTTTCATAATAATATTCAACTTAACATAGGCCATTATTATAATTCTGGTTAAATAGGTCACTAACAAGCAATAACTTGAGAACGAAAGAGGCAAATTTGCATGGGCATAAGAAGAACCTACTGGCTTAAGGACACTAGACGCAGACATAAATACATACATAGGTTTACTATACGACGATACGCATCCGGGTAATGAAGGTCTTGAAATTAAATTAACATAGATTGTTAAAAAGAAAAATACACACCGAAGAGCTGTACACACTTTAAGTGAGTATAATTAAGTCTTAAAGTGATTAAGTTGTGTATAGGGTTTTCAACAAGAGGTTTCATTTTGATAATAAGAACAAACGAAATTTTTTTAACAAATCGATGGATATTTTCTTTTTAAAAATTTTTCATTGAAGCCCGCTTAAAATACACCGTACAATCTCAATATGTATCTTTATTCGTTGGCTGCTAAATCAAGAGAGACCCGTTTACAGATTGTCTATAGTTTACAGATTGTCTATTCCACCTGTTTAACAAGTGACAACTATATAAGTTTTGTTCATATTCTTCTGGGTACCCAAAATCTCCCCTTTTTAAGATGTCTAAACAAATGTTTAGTTTGCGAATCCAAAACTTTTTGGAGAAACCCGGTTTCGCACTGGACTTTGAGATTCATTAATGGTTGTTAGATCTTCTTCAGTATGTGAGGGTTGAAATGAAGGACTGTTCGTCTTGGCTTGATGTTTTCGCCTTGTTAACTCTAATGTTGTTGAAGGAGGAATGTTTGAGCTATCTTCTCGTGGTAATAGGTTTTGTTGAGAAGCCTGCTTTTCACATTCCTGGAAATTAAAAAGAAAGTTAGAATTATATTTCTCAATTAACGAAATGTCTAGGCTTTAATTGGTTCAAACGACGTCTCCAGGTTTTTGTTCCTACTTGGACTGTATACATAACTGTTCCAATCCTTGTAAGTATAACACCTGTTAACCATAAGTTTTGGTGTTTGTTGTAGTTTTTGGCAAAGATTAATTCGTTTGGTTGAAACTCTTTTCGCTTTACTCCATGTTTTAAATTAAACTGCTTTTAAATCTTGTAATTTCTTTGAACAGCTTCAAAAGACGATGACTTGAGTAGGTCGAGTCCTAGCATAATTTTAGCTGGTGTGACATTGTTCGGAAGTCGGCCTTTTGGTGTAGACTTATAGCTTTGGAGAAAAGTCTGGAGAGTCCCCTTCGAACTTTTTCATCGCCCGCTTGAATGTGTCGACGAACTTTTCCGCCTGCTCATTTGACTGCAGGTGAAATGGTGCCTTTCTGATGTTCTGTATACCACCACTGTCGCAAAATTCCGCAAAACTTCCAGATGAAAACTGCGTGCCAATGTCTGAAAGAACGATGTCGGGATGTTCAAACCTAGCAAAAACTTCCCGGAGCACTATAATAGTTGCAGAGGTTGTAGTCGACTGCATATGAAAAATTTCCGGCCACTTCGAGTAGGAATCCACAATAATCAGAAACATGGAATTCTGAAAGGGCCCAGCATAGTCAAGATGAATTCGTGACCACGATTTTGCCACTGGCCTCGAAGATAATGGGACCTTGATAGGTACTGGTGCTGGCGTTGCACATGAAGAACATTCCTTAACCATTTGCATGATGTCTTTATCTATGTTTGGCCAATATACATACTCGTAACTGCGTGCGAGTGCCTTTACGAGAACAATGCTGGGGTGCCCAGTATGCAACTGCTTTAGTACCTGCTTCTGCAATGAAATGGGAACAACAATTTTATTTTGTAATAATGTATAACATTTCGCTTCGCTTAAAGCTTCCAGACGGAAATAAAACAAACGTATAGGTTTACATCCTGTATTTCTTTTGGCCATGAAGTAATTAGAAACTGTCGAACTTGCTTTAAAATTGGATCACTTGCCATCTCTTTTTGAAGAATATCAAACTTGACCGGTAAATTTTGGACTGAAACTGATAACACTTTGTTGACTTCATCTTCAATTTGAATTGCAGCAATTACGAAATCTTCCTCCTTTTCAACAGCTTGATGATTTATCAATCGCGATAACGCATCGCATCGGCATATCCAAATTTTAAAGTACCAAAGTATTCAATTTTACAGTCATACTCTGTAATCGATGTGCAGTATATACTGGAACTCCTTTCTTCGATCGAAAAACAGCCAAGAGCGATTGATGATCCGTCTGAAGCATAAATTTCCTGCCATAAATCTATCTGTTAAACTTCTTAACACAAAACACCAGTGCCAGTGCTTCTTTTTCGGACTCCGTTTTAGTTAAAGCCCTTGAAACATGTGCCACTAGCTGTTTAGAACCATCTGGAAATCTTTGAAGCATAACTTAACCAATGCCGTATTTCGATGCATCCCCAGCAACTATAATTTCTTTTGCTGGATCAAAATGGACTTAAACCAAATCTGATTGGAGCGCTTCTTTAGCTTTGTTGAACGCAGCCTGACATTCATTCACTTTACATCCTTCTTGAGCAGGTTATCCATTGGGGCACGTATTTCACACACATTTGCAATGAATGTGAATAAAAGTTGAGCTTTGGGTCGGGGCCCTACTGTCAATCACAAACCCCGAAAACCTCACTTGTGGTTGGAAAAATCGACGTTTTTCGTAGTTTAATTTGAATCCCCACTCTTGAATGCGCTGTAATACGAGCTCGAGAATATACTTATGTTGTTCAATAGACTCTGCAGCTATGATAATGTCATCAATAAATGGCACTACACCCATCAATCCAGTCAACATTGTGCTTGTTATTTGTTGAAACGTACCTGGTCCGGTCTTTACTTCCATCAGATATAGTCTCTGGTACTGCAGCAAACCTTGGTGAGTATTGACTGTCAACAGCTGTTGTGAATCTTCACTCACTTTAACCTGTAAGTACTCGTATGCATCTGACTGACAGATCAATGGTTGAAAAATATTTACCTCCCAGCAACGTTATAAAAATTTCTTCCGGCAAAGGTAGTGGAAATTAATGTGGCCCCAACGCATCATTGAGCCCTGTAGAAAAATCCGCACAGATTCTTACACCACCGCTTGCTATTTGCACAACAACAATTGGAGCAGCCCATTGTGAAAAATCGACTCGCTTCACGACGCCCAATTTCTGTAGGCGATTGATTTCATCATCAATCAAAGGAAGCGAGGCGAAAGGTACCGGTCTTTTCTGCCGAAAACATGGAACAACTCCTGGCTTGAGTTGCAAGACTACTTCTGCTTTAGTGCATAAGCCCATCGAACTGTCTTATAAGTCTGCGTACTTCATCTTTAGCCCACCTATTTCTCGCTGAATGACATTTGCTGCTACCTGCGTTTCGCTGATTGTGCCTACTACTTGGTTACAAATTGAATTGATAGGAACGTCAAATAGCTTCAACGAATCAATCCAGTCTATTCCCAATATGTTAAGCTGGGGCATGCTTGTTATATAACCCACACCTTCGAATTTCGTGTCCCTGAATGACACTGACACATGACACTGCAACTCGCCAGTTAAAATCAGGTTTTAACCACTAGCGTTTCTAGCTGAATTTTGTTGTTGGCTGGATACCAAGGTTTTTCCACGTATCTTCCGAAAGTATAGTTATGTCAGATGCTGTATCGATCTGCAATTCAACTGGATTCCCATAGATTTTTACGCAAATGAATTTCCTTCTGCATGCATAATCACCTTTAGAACCTGAAAAAATACTTTTTGATTCACAATTAGTTTTTGATTGTCTTGAAAATTTATTTTTATAATTTGATTTTTTCCTATAACTCTTGCTTGCACTTTCGCAGAAACCTTCTTTATGCTCTTGACAACCACAATCAGTACATTTATGCGATTTGTACCAACATTTTTTGGCATAATGCATGCCACCGCAAACCCAGCATGAACTCTTCGGTGGGACTTGACCTTCGCGTTCCCTTGATGAAGTGCTTTGACTTGAGTTTGAGTGTCCTCAGACCGACCTTCAACAAGTGCCACATCGAGCTTCAGCATCACCATCCATTCACATTCATTAGCCAAGTCTGAAAGTGTCAACTTTGAACTGCTTCCATCTGCCTCCAGCTTAGCTAGTAACCGCGTTCTAATGTCAATCTCATTTGCACTCGTCAAACCACAGACAAACATAAGGCAATATAAAAACACATCGGGAGTTATTGATGAGAGATTAAAATCTTCACATTTCTTATTAATAATGCCAGCGTATTTTTGGTTGTCGTCAGCAAGTCTTACGGGAAAAAATCTCAGTTAACTTTTTTACCTTTTCTGCAAAACTCAAAACACGCGATTTTTTTGGAAGAATTATTTTGGAGTGACGATTGTATGTTGTTTTGTCTAATTTCCTTAAAAGCAACCTCACTTTTGATGCCTCGTCCAGCTCCTTACCATCCACGTTGAAAACGTCTTCATGACGGAAAATGTTAACCCATTCTCAGGGTCATAGATAAAGTTAGTTAAGCTATTCGCCAGTGTCTCCATAATCCTCTCTGCAGATGATTTAATTATCGTTGATGCTCCAGATAAGGTTCCGTTAAGCGATACATCCAAAAATGACTTCATTAGCTCCTCAGCGTCATAAATTAAAACCGGGACGATGACCGTCTTATATATGCTGACTTTAGATGCTTGAAAGACAGTCTAAAGAATCAGCGATTTGCAAGAGTAATTCTTCCTTTGATTTCAACCCTGGTGTCATTCTCTGAATTTATAGAGGTGTCCAGGTATGTAGATAAAGCTATCCATGGTGACGTTTTGTCCAAGAAGTCGTCTTTAAATGTCCTTTTTTAATAACAGCATATACTTGCTCTTACCCTCATTACCCACTATCTTCTCCGCTTCAGCTTCCAATGCTCAAAAACGCTCCACT
The DNA here is from genome assembly GCF_945859685.1 of Eupeodes corollae. Lineage (NCBI taxonomy): Eukaryota > Metazoa > Arthropoda > Insecta > Diptera > Syrphidae > Eupeodes > Eupeodes corollae. The sequence continues at coordinate 281,948,797 of NC_079147.1, forward strand.
GCCATCACGCTTTGATCTTCCAATTATGTCAATCATCTACGTGTTCCAGTTATTGGATGGACTTTTGGAAGATTGTGGCGGTCCCGACGGACCTGGTGTTCACAGCTGAGTTTTGCACAATTCTTTCTAGAACAATGTCGCATGACAGTGCATCGCCTTGATTAAAACCTTTTTTGACATCAAACACCTCGGTAAGATTTTTTCTGATATTTATAGAATCGTCATTCTGCACAAATGGACAAGTTTTACAGGAATGCCACCACTAGACATTGCTCCGTAAAGCTCTTCCCTATATTTTCTACAAACTGTGACTGTAAAATTTCACCAGTTGTTGTGACGTAGTTTTTACTTGTCAAATTTCAAAATATGACAGCATCAAAAGTGACAGCTCCTTAAAAAGCGGAGTCTTCAAAACCCTTTGTTGAAAATAAAATCGCACACCTTCAGTGGTTATAATTAAGTCCAATTGATTAAACTATAAATTTATAGATCTGTTTGAAGAAACCTTATTTCAAGTTCATGTAAAAGAGTCTATACAATGTACTTCATGGAAGAACTAGCATCAAAGAGACTTGCAAAATCATAGCTTTCCAATTTCATATTTTTAACCCACAAAACCAAGCTGACATCTCCAAATTCATTATAATTTAGATTTATTTAATTTGTTCCCTAATTGACATGGCCAAACAGAAAAATTTTTCTCAAGCCAAAATAATTCCATTAAAAATAAAAAAAATATTATGAGCATAGTGACAGTGAAAAGAAATACAAGAAAAAAATTAGAATAACCCTTCACGCTCAATTAGGTCGTCCTGTTAAAAGCATAAAACCTTTATTTCAACCACGCGCCACCGAACACCGCCACCGTCACCACCACCGCCGACGTCATGTCATATAAATTCTTTGACGTGTGTCCAAAAGTTCTATTTAGCACTGTCACTGTTGAAGTCAATGGTCTTTGAAAAATTTTGAATTTTAATACTTCATTATTTTTTCATCCTCGTGCTGACAGATCATGGACATTTATTTTTGAGAAGCTCCTGCTGATTCTGCTGCGAATCCTACCTTACGTTTGTCAGAAGATTAATATTTCCTTTTTCTTTTTTGGATTAATCAATTTCAATCAGAAAAAATATGTCTGGTGTCTTCTTTAGCATCATCATTATCATCATCATTTGGAAAACGGGAGTAATTTTTTCAGACAACCGTGGATAAAAGGCCTAAATCAAATTCACAAATCATCAGTTGGAAGAAGTTTGAATGGATTTTAGGATTTGTCGGTGTGTTTTTTTAAAATAGCGGTTTCTTTTTTCAAATTTTGTGAAAATTCTTTTGTTCTGTTGACGAATATGCTGTCAAATCTTGAATGTGACTGCATTTCAATGCTATTTTTTGACTACTCAGGCTTTTGATTTAAAGTATATCTTCGATGGCCATATTGTGGTGCATCATCTTTTTCAAGGACCAGTGGAAGTTTAACTTTCAATCCCCTAAGGGCTTATACATTTTTTATTTCATGCTTTTTACGAACATCGTTGGATGATTTTTATGGTTTTTGCTGACCCTTAATTCTCTTTCTACCTTCGCACGTTGTATTTAAAAAAGAACCTGGGAAGGCGTTAAATACTTTTTAAATCTTTATTGATGCTGGGAAACTTTATGGCATAAGGTATTTATGAAATGTATTTTACCTTTTGGGTTGAAAATCCGTAGAAGGATGTTTTCTGATTTTCATCCGAAAATATTATCATTTTTGTTGTGAACTCAATATTTTGTTTGTTTTATTTTACTCCTACTAAGCTGATAATACATACTTCCACCTTTGTGAATTTGCGAATCTGAGAGCTTTCACTCTATGGTTTTAAGTAGAACGGCTGAATTTATAATATTTAATGTGTTCATATTTTGAAGAAGTATTGAAACTTCTAAATGTATTAAGCTTAAAATGTTTGACTTGGAGTTTTGTAAGCTTAGGTTATGCCCTTTTTCAAATTGGGTTGGTTTTTGTTTACTTACATTGTGCTCCTACTCTTAGAGCTATGAATATTTTGATAAGATTAAACAAAGTAAATATACCGAAGCATTTTGGTGAATGTTTGCACGATACATGTAATGAGTGCGAAATATTATGGAGCTAGGTAAATCATTCCACATTCGTTGAGTGCGGCAAAAGAAAAAATGACGTAATCTGACAATAACCGCTGAAAAAAGGTTCAAGAATATACTGACGAGCATTACTAGAAGTAAAGGTATGGCTTCATTCGCTCATAAAAACAGACTAACAAAAGCTTCACCGATGAGTGGAACAGGGGAATTATTGTCAAGCTCCCAAAAAACGAAGATCTAACAAAGTGCAAAAACTGGAGAGAAATTTGCGTTATAGGCAAAGTAGTATAGCAAAAGTAATACTGGAACGCATCAGAGAATATCTTGAGGCCATACTCGATGTCAAACAAGCAGGATTTCGTGCTGGATCCTACTGTATCGATCATATCAACTCCCTACGTTCATTATTGAACAGTGAGTTGAATATCGATCACCACTACACCTGCTGTTCATAGACTTCGAGAAGGCGTTTGATAGCGTTAACAGGGTGTACATCTGGTTAGCTTTGAGGAGTAGAGGCATTCCAGAAAAACTAATTGCTATTATGATGGATCCAAGCAACATATGATGGATCCAAGTGTCATGTTCTGCACGATGGTAGGTTGTCGGATGATTTTGAAATCCAAAGCTGAGTCAGACAGGGCTGTATTCTGTAGCCAATATTGTTTTTGTTGTTGCTTTGTCAGGTAGCGGAGGGATCCAATGGACTTTGGCATCCTATTTAAAGCACTTGGATTACGCGGACGATGTTTGCTCATAGGATCATGGATCTCCATCAAATAACAACAAGTGTGGAGAGAGAAGCAAAACAAAAATGAAACCCGACCTCTCAAATAAATATTTAATCGCAACCGGTGGAAAAAATGGAGAGCTTTCAATGCCTTGGAAGTATAGTCTCCAATCTCCATCAAAGGCGGAACTGAACAAGACATCATCTGCCCCATGAGCAAGGCAAAATTTCCCTTCAGAATGCTGTCGAAAATTTGGAGAAATAACTCTATCAGCTTAAAAACAAAGCTACGAGTGTTTCGCGCCAATGTCGAATCTGTGGTTCTTTATGGGTGCAGGAAGGTTACTTCAGTCATTACAAGAAAGCTGCAAACCTTCGTAAAAAGATATCTTCGTAACACCTAAGGATTGGTCAAATGAGGTCCTTCATAGAAGGACAGGCCAGGAACCTATAGACTCTATAATATGAAGGCGTGAGTGGCAGTGGTATGGTCATACGCTTCGAAAAGGTAACGACTGCATCCGCTCACCCAAGAAGGAAGAAGAGCGAGCAGACGGAGAAGCGCGTGGTGCAGAACAGTCAAGGCGGAATCAGCATCACTAGGCAAAAGTTGGAAGGAGCTGAAACCGTACACGATGGCGCGTAGGCGTAGTGGAGGCCCTATGCCCATTAAGGGATTCCTAACATGCTTAAGAGAATGGAGGGCCTAAGTATTTAAATAAGTAAGTAAAGGTATAACGGTTTTTTAATGGTGTTTTAAGGTTTAAAACTTATAGGATATGATATTGATAACTTCCTGTTGAGACCTTGAAATATTTTTCTTAATATTTTTTTTTCGAAAAAAAATTCGTATGCAATCAAAAATGTTGAGGTTATGTTATTGTTTTCTGTTTAAACAAATTGCGCTATAGCACACATAACGCTTTTCAAAATACAATTAAGATTATTCAACTAAAAAGTTTCTAATGCCGTAGAAAATGTACGGTTATCAAATTCTTAAATTCTCTAAAACTGACAAATATTTCGCATGAAGAACTAGTTATATTATTTTTCATATGTTACCTACTTCCTAAAGGTGGCGCTACAGTCGGGGACGGAACAGGGCCTCAACCAACATGCATCTTCCGCCAGCTCGGTCCCTAGCTGGCTATCTCCATTTTTGCACACCAAGTTGCTTTTAAATTCATCTTTCACCAGTGTGCGCTACCTTAATTCCGGTCTTCCTCTACTGTCGCGTCCCTTGAGATTGAATTCTAAGACATTTCGGGCTTTAGAGCTGATGGCCCAGCCATCTTAGTCGCACTGTATGACCCAGCCATCTAAGTCGTTAGACTTTTATTCTTTTAACCAGGTTTAAACAGGTGAGTGTCGCTTTAGCATTTTTCTCCCGAAGCATCCTAACCCCTTCTCAGCTTTCTTTGACAGGGTCCAAGCGTTAGCGAATAATGAATTAAGATCCTAGAGAGATGACTTTGCTGATCAATTGACTTCTTAGCAAGTAGCGATTTGCAAGAGATATTCTTCCTTTGATTTCAGCGCTGGTGTCGTTGTCTGAATTTCTAGCGGTGTCTAGCTAAAAACAGTCCTTAATAACTTCAAAGTTATAGCTGTCCATTGTGACGTTTTGTCCAAGATGTCGTCATTCAATGTCCATTTTTTAGCATATACTCGGTTTCGCCGTCGTCGTTAACCACTAAACCCATTTCCGCTTCCATCGCGTAGCAATGTTTAAAAACGCTCCACTGATATTACGCTTTGATTTTTCAACTGTGTCAATATCATCGGAGTATCCGAATAATTGGATGGACGTCTGTAAAGCTCGTCAATATGCTGTCATATGCGGCTTTAAAATCCATAAAGAGACGGTGGGTATCGATTTGAAGTTCCTGGGATTTGTCCTAAATCTACCGTAATGTAAATATTTGGTCGATGGGTGGTCTGAAGTTACATTGATATGAACCTATTAGGTTGTTGACGAACGACTTCAGATGTTCACATGATAAAGCAGAAGGATCTCAAACGCGATGTTCAGGAGACTGATGTCTCTGGCGAACTATGCTGAGATTCCACTCATTAGGCATACTTTTATCCAACCATATTTTGTAAATGAGTTCTTGCAAGCTAGCTGCCAAGTCATCAGCTATTGTTTTAAGTAATTTGGCAGCATTGCCATTAGTTTTAGCAGCTTTGTTGGATTTCAGTTTCGATATAGCTATCTTCGCTTCGTCAAGGTCGATTAGGGGTAATTGTTGTCCTGCATAGCCTAAGTTGAGCGGTGCTATCTCTCTTACAGCGGAATTCGATTTGGTAAAGTGGTCTTTCCATATTTACAGTATAGACTACAGTTCTGGTAAAATCATCCCTTGATCGTCTTTAGAGTCTTCGATTTGTGGCTGGTACCCTTGGGAGTTTTTTACCTTTTGGTAAAATGAATGAATATAATTCTTGTTGTAACTTTCCTCTATCTCCTTTACCGCGAGCTAGTCATGCTCCATTTTTCCATTGGTGGTGTTTCTCTCTCCTCTTCGGCTCGTTGAGCTTGCGAGTAGCTCATGGTCCATTTACTATGCATGTTGCTTAACTGCGTGCACTTGCTAGCACTCGAAGTGAAACCTAGAATCAGAAGCCACATCTCTGTAGCTACAGTCTGTAGGTTGCAAGACAACTGAACAACGCTTAATGCAGACAGCATAGGACTTCTTAAGAGGGTATTACAGACTCAATCGGAGAAGGACAAATCAGTACCTTGCTATAGTAGGTAGCCGCCTAACGTCGAATCTTCTCACAAAACTTCCTTGTTTTAGCTTGGACCGGGATAACCGTAGCTGTACTTTGGCTACAACGAGGTAGTAGTCCGAGTCAATTTCGGCCCCTCGCAAAGTTCGGACATCCTGTATACTATAGAAGTGTCGTGTGTCGATTGCAATGTGGTCCTCAGAGCTATCCCTGCTATCAAATGTGTCAGCAAAAAAAAAAATTTAATTGTTTATTGCATTTTAAAAAGTTTGCAAATTTAAGTGTTTCTTAAGTGTTAAGATTTTGTTTTTACTTTTGTTCACTTTTTGTTTAATTTCAAGCTCCAATGAATGTTTTTTAATTCCTTATTCCATTCATCCTTCTGCAAGAAGCATAGTTCCTGAAGAACTCTAAAAGCTTTAAAAAATGACCACATAAACGCAACTTCATTTAAAATTAAAAGACCAAAAAACTTTCACTCTAACTTCCCTACACATCGGACACACCCATAAAAATAATAGTTTCTATTTTTGGTTTTGTTCATTTAAAAACCATAAAAACAAAATAACTACGTACCGAGATATATCTTCATTTGCATCATCATTGAATTTTCCAACATTAAATAGAGTAATTTTTCGAAATTAAATTAAACTCAAAAAACTTTCATTTATCGCATTAATTATGTTCAACATCCAACTAAGAACCGCAAAGCTCTGTTAAACCACAAAAACCACTCAAACACTAACTTCCGCTTACATCATTGCCCATTGTCGAACTGCATCATGCACGCTGCTGATGCTGATGCACACATCACGGAACGCTAAGCCAGTCAGGAGCAGGAGTTTTAAAAATAAAAATAAACCAAAAGAACCATACATAGTTCCACAGCTCTATACACAATATAACCACGCTAACCTATGAGCGCCGCCGGACACTCATGGTCTTTTCCCTTTTTTCCTCCTTGTTCAGTGTTCAAGCATATTCGATGTTGGATGGTAAAAAAACTTACATCTAACCGTTGTTAGAGGGTTAAAGTCAGGTCCTGTGAGGTGCATGTCAGTCAGGTCTCAGTCACATGTCCAGGACTCATTTTCTCGTCCTTTGCATGATGTTTAATTCTGAATTCATATCCAATCTACAATCTTGACTTTTTTCGTCCTTTTATTTTTGTTTTCGTTGTAATACACTTCCAACTTTTGCCTAAAGGAGGAAAGGAAACGGAGGAGACAAAAGTGGAAAAGTTCTGTGGTTTGGTTTGATTCGCGTTTCTATACTCCTCATCAGTCGTCGTACTCGTCTTATGTTCCTCGTCCTTTGGCATCCTTCGGGAACGATGACTTAACCTAAAACTGGGAATCTAGAGTGTTAATATTTTTATGACCATGCATAAGTTTTAGTGAACATATTTTCTCGACTTTTATTTCCCTCGAAATTCTTAAGGGATTTTCTCCATTTAGCCTGGACGTGCTTTAGATTCCAGCAATTTCTGGGTTGGTTTATAATTTTGTGGAACTATGTAGTTTATTTTTTCATCTTCGTCTTCGACTTCCTGTTCTTTTACTTGGGTCGAGTCGGTCGGCTCGTTCTCTGCACCTGTTTCTCATCGTACGTAGTCCTTTTAGAAAATTCATGGGAATTTCTTTCACCGCATGTTGAACGATTTTTGTTTGGTAAAGTTTCTCAAAAGATTAAGTTACCGCTGGAAAGTAGGTTTACTTATTTTTATATTATTTTTAATTTTGCGTGGTTCGAGAAGAAGGAAGAATGAAGGGAATATAAGTGCTACAAATAAAGTTGTTGAATTTTTTTGGTTTGAATTCTTATTGTACATTAACTTAAGGTTAACATAGAAAAAGTTTAAGTAAAACTGGCAAAAGTATTCTTAATAATGGCAATTAAAAGTTTTCGAAAGTGCAATCAGTCATAAACATAGGAACAAACAAAGTATAACGGGGGAGGGGGATGGCAGTGAAAACAAAAACAAGGAACACAAAAAGGGAATACTTAAAATGAGGGAATTCCAAGATAAGGGAACCAGCTTTTGTTAAGCCACGAAGAACACAGGCACCATAACGAATCCAAAGAACGCGAGAAGTATATTTTGAGCCTATCCTATCCTTAGAGGCAAAGTATAATTAAAATCCCAAGTCATTAATATTTGACTTGGACTTGTATACTTGGACCGAAAACGAGAGCTAAACAAAAATGATAAGACATTTCTTGATAAATTATTCAGTTTGTAAAACAAGGTGGTTCGACTGCTATGGATAATAAAAATTAAAAAACAAAATGTTGAAATTACTTCCTTTTGCGTGTTTTTGTGCGAAGGAATAACATTTTATTGGTAGCGAGAGGATAAAAGTTCTCTTCCTCATTGAATACCAATAATTCCCTTTTACAGAGGCCCCATTTTTAAATTTTTTTGTTTGGTTTAAAATTCGTTTTGTTTACCTTAAAATTACATTATGAATTCAAAAAGTCATGGATGTTAAAAGAAACTACTAGCCGAAGGCTTGGATACTAAAAGAAGTTATTGCAAAATGGTTGCTGAAAAATAAGTCTAAGAGCTTCACAAACTTGCAAAAGATCAAACTTTCAAAACATGTTCAGACATCAAATGATTTTAAATAAATTGTTTTCAATATGCAATTTCGAAAAGCACACATCTCCGAAAATTTAAATTTATTTTTCAAACAATTCCATTTTCGTATGTTTAGGCGATGACGTTTATAGTAGAATTAATAGCAGAGATTTGCTGCTTTCGATCTTAATGGGTGTAGACAAGCATTTACGTCACATTGGTATAAAACTCGTATTTGACAAAATCCAATATGTGCCCTTTTCGAAATAGCAAATTTACTCATTTATACCATCAAAAACAACTACGAGGTGTGATCAAAATGTAAGATGACTTTTTAGTTTTATAAAAAAAATAGCTTTTTACCCGCGGCTTCGCCCGCAGTGGAGATATTAAATAAGTATGAGAGATAAAAAGTAAGGGTATAATAATAGAAATGAGTCAATATAATACCTAAATTTTATTGCTTGGCTGAGATCAACAATTTTTTAAAAATTACTACAGACAATGAAGTTTCAACACCTTAATATATGCTTATTAAAATGCAACAACAAATGTTAAAATATATTTCATCGTAACAAAAATAAATAATTCTGAATTCTAACAATTTAAAAAAATTAAATACAAATTATTAATTTAAGATATTTTTATAGACAATGTTATAAGTTTTCCCGTCAGTTGCAAATATGTGTAAATTCCGGGCATTAGATACACGTGAAGAGACTACATAAAGTTGACCATGAGAGAAGCATGGGTTTTCTAAATTCACTCCTGCTATCTGTAATGTTTGTCCTTGTGACTTGTTTATAGTAACAGCAAAGCTAAGCTTGACGGGAAACTGAACCCTTTTAAATTGGAATGGAAGGTCAGTGGGAATAATTGGTATCCGAGGTATTATAACACTATTTCCCTTACCGACACCTGTTAAAATATTAGCACCAAATATGTTCTATCCCAATTTTGTTATCCGAAGCTTTGTTCCATTACATAGCCGAGGAGCATCTAGATTTCGCATAAGCATTACTGGTACATTTAGTTTCAATTGAAGTTAAATTCACTTGAACACGGTACACCCGATAGTTCAAGTGAATTTAAAAATTCCACAGGATATGAAGTACTTACTTCCGTATCCATCATTGTATCCATTGACAAATATTCCTTCATTTCTCTTTGAACCTCGTTTAAAATGTCAGTGTTGATCCTATTTACAATTTTATTTCTTGGTGCTAATATTGCCCTTGCACACAACCACTGATCACTACACAAATTTTGTTGCAATTCCGGAAAAACATTAGCAATGAGATCCACATCACTTTCTACTAAATTACAAAATTCTCTTGACAGTGATATGTAGCCTTCATCGTCAACTTCTAAACACCCATCACCAATTTTTAACAACATTTCTGCCTAAAGTCCTGAATCCACGTCATTATGAAGATGCACTCTCATATTCGTTGTTAGGCGGAGTTTTAAACTGTCGGCTTGATAATTTAATGCACGCATGAATTTCATCTGCTGGTGTCCCCCTTTGAATCACTGGGAGGGTTTGACGGAAATCACCAGCCAATAAAACTACCATGCCTCCCATTATATCTGTACTATCTGGCAAGTCCTGGAGGGTCCGGTTTAAAGCTTCTATAGCTTTCTTGTGAGACATTGTGCTTTCATTCCACACTAAAAGCTTGCATTCTCGCAGCATCCTACCTCGTGAACTATTTTGAATAAAATTACAAATGGGCGAATCTTCCTGTGCCAAATTCAATGGTAATTTTAAAACGGAATGTGCCGTACGACCGCCCTTTAATAGCGTCGTGGCAATACCTGACGAAGCTACAGAAACTGAATATTTTGGTCTTTTCTGACGGACATTAATAATAAGTAAAGCAAAAATGTTTTTCCAGTTCCTCCTGGTGCGTAGAGAAAGAAGAGTCCACCACTGCCGGAGTCTATTTTACGTAAAACTTGATGGAAAACATGATTTTGCTCTGGAAGTAATTGAGGGACTAATTCTGCCACTTGATGCTGCAGTGCTATGAAATCATAATCTAGCTCTCGTGCAATTTCATTATCAAAATCATCGACATTGTCTCGTCGAGGGCTGGACATTCCAAAATCATCAAATTTTTTTCCAACCATCGTAAAAACCTTGTTTTCGATTATAATTAGCGTTTTATTGTAGACATGTTCAATGAAAGTAATGGCTGTGTGTACTTGCTGCAGTTGATGTAAAATATCTTCAGCCATGTATTCTTTGTACTTATTCCAAAGAGTTTGAGGGTTAGAAAAACCGCAAGAAGATAAAAGCGTAGCGTAAAGTTCCCTGATTTTATCTGGCGATGGGCATTGTACAGCTTTCTACATAGTTTCATCCCAATGATTGTCATTTTCTAACAGTCGCCGAGCTTCACATGCTTCTCGGTAGGTTTGACATTCCTGACCATTGACAATTTTAATTTCTGTACAGCTAATGCTCAGACATTCGTTACATGTACGGTAAATATAGAAAAATTATAAACAGTTGAAACTATATATTCAATTGAATCAGATATTGTCGTCACTGTCGGTAATACAGTGGGTTGGTATTACAATATTCAGGGTTGAAACTTCATTACTATGATGCTAGATGATGCTAGATGGAGTTGAAGTAGCTAAATTTGACGATATTTTGACAAACAATTTTCTTATTTTTCGTAAATTTTGTTTATTTTTTTTTTTCAATAAAAAGTATCCTATGTTACTTCTAATACCTTCAAGAGTGTATGTGCAAAGTTTAATGATGATGGGTTAAGTATTTTTTGCGTAAAAGCGTAACAAACAAACTTACATTCGCATTTATAATATTAGTATAGAAGTATGAAGTATGATGTCTGTAGGAAAATAAAAGAGCGATGAATTTATTAATTCATTACAATTTAATATTTATTAGAAATTCGTTTAATTAGTATAAGAAAGTTGATCAAAAAAAGGAAATTGTATTAGTAAGTACGTATGTAAGTAAGTATTATAAGTAAACTACTTGTTCTTTACTGCTTGACGGCTGGTTCGCAAAAGAGAAAGATTTTAATATTTTAATAGTCAGGTAAACTAAACGTAAGTGGCTTCAAAGACTATTTTAAAGAAGCAAATAACAAAAGAATTTGGAGATAGATAAAAGGATAACAACGTTATTGATTTAGGGTTGAAATGCAATGTGTCCCGCCTTCGACTCTACATGTATTCATTTTATCCAAAATAATGTTATTCCCTTCAAAATAATCCCCTTCAAACGCTTCTGAAATGAATTTCCGGATATAGCCTTGAGTTCCTTTTCATGGGCCTTTTCAGTTTCGGGAAGAGGAAAAAATCGCAGGGGGCCAAGTGTGGTGAATACGGTGGCTGAGGCATGATGCAAGTACTGTTTTTGGCCAAAAAAGTACTCATTTATAACGACTTCTGCGCAGGTGCATCATCATGGTGCGTAAACCATGAATTTTCTTTTCACATTTTCAGTCATTTTGTGTACTGATTCACGCAAATGCCGCATAACTTCAATTGAATACTCCTTGTTTACAGTACGCCCTTATGGTAGGAATTTTCGATGCACAACGCCATGGAAATGAAAGAAAACTGTGAGCGAAATCTTCACATTTGAAGGAACTTGGGGTGCCTTTTTCGGTCTGGGCTCTACTGGACTTTTCCATTCTGATTATTGGGCTTTATTTTCGACCTCATAACCAAACATCCATGATTTGCCACCAGTTATAACCCTTTTGAGCAGATCAGGATCATCCTTGACGTCGTCGTTCAACATGGCTTAGGAAATGTTCATGAGGTGCTGCTTCTGATGAAAATCAAGCAATTTCGGAACGAATTTTACTGAATTTCGCAAACACAAGTCTAACCTTTATACCTCTTATATAAAAACAACACATGTTTAATAGTCAAAACTGTGAATATTTGATCGTGACACAAACAAAAATTCAAATTAGAGTGTGAAGAGCGCGTATTACAATTCTTTAAATTGGAAATAGCCAATCAGTCTCTAGATCAAATTTTGTCGGTTTTTAAAAGTTATTTATTTGAGAGTATTCAAAAGTTTGTCCTTGTGGTTTGAAAGCCTTTAAATCTTCCTTTTTCAATAAAAGGCTTAAGAACTTAGAGAACGTTGAAAACAAAGCTTTTTAAAAGTAAAAGTCATCAGGAAAGTCTAGAAATCGATTTTTTAAGCAGTTTCTTTATGCTCAGTATGTAGGTTTGGTAGGAGAAATATTGAATAAAACTCTAAATATTTTATGGCTTTTTTTGAATTCGAAACGAAAAGTTTCAGAACTTCCAATTTCTATGGAATAAGATTTTGAATGATCCTCTGATAGTTAGTCTTAAGGTGATCTTTTTGCTACTATTGAAAATTATACAAATAAGTTTAATAAAATTAACTACAAGGTTCATTTTGATTGCCTTTCCTTCACAGATCAAGAAGTTTTAGATGTTTTGACTCATCTTGTTTTAAACAAGATTGATTCCTCCCCTCTTACTTTCAAAATGTGCTCTTTCGCTTTTTAACATTTTGAAAATAATTTTCAATTAATCATTTCATATTGGTGTTTTTCTTCAAGAATAGAAACTGCCTTCAATAAGTCCTATCTTCAAAAGTGGCCCTAAACATTTAATTAAGAATATGTATCTAAGCTTACAGCCATATACAAAAACTTTTTGAAAAATAAGTTTATGATAGGCTTAAATTTTCAGTCAAGGGAATCATAACAACAACACAGTATGGTTTTTGCAGTGGTCCAGAGGTCCACTAATACAAACTCATGTCTTTTTACAAATAATTGCCTCAACTCCTTGGAGCGTAAGACGCAGGTTGATGTTGTATACACATTCATCACGAACTTCTTATAAGAAAATTTGAGTAATTGGGTTTTAATTTTAGTTTTCTTAAATGGTTCGAATCTTTTCTATCGAATCGAAAACAGGTTGCGAAAATAGAAAAAGATAAGTCTTTATTTAACGATGCATTATCTGGTCTGCCGCAAGGTAGTAATTTGAGTCCAATACCTTTTTTTTAATTACATTGCAGATATAAATGCAGATAGAAACTTCAATTGGCCAGAAGGTTTATTTTCTCATAAACCAATTGATCTCAAATCATTAGGAGGCAATAGAGAAATTAAATATACACTTTTTGTACAAAATATTTCTATTGGGAGAATACATTCACTTGAGTTGTTGAATCTTTTGCCTTCTTATGTTGCAGAGAGAAATCCTAGAAACAGAGATGTTGCCTTTCTCGTACCTATTCACAGGAAAAACTATGGACAGAATAAGCGTTATTAAACTTTATCAATTGTGAGTAGTACCCATGGCCTGAAGGTTAGTGCGTTGGTTTTGTCATGCGAGAGGTCTTGGGTTTAATTCTTACTTATGCTACCTTAAAGTTTTTTTTTTGCACGTTTACTGCCTCTTGCGAAGAGTTGACAAATCATGTCATGAAAAGTGCTTTCTTAAATTAGTAGTTAAGATTCGGCATTAAAACTGTGGTTCTCCTCCATCCCTTACATGCCTCGCAAAAAAAGTTTTTGTTTGAGAATTGTAAATCACAATCACTAGACCCTAGTTCTCACCGGAATTTATTTACTTAATTATAACTTGTCTCCTGTTGTTAAAGCCTAACCCAACCTCTATGTAGTACCCGTAGCGTGATGGTCAGTGCGTTGGACTGTCATGCAAAGGGTCTTGTGTTCAATCCCTGCCTGTGCCACCTAACTTTTTTCACGGGTACTGCCCCTTGCGAGGAATAGACAAATTCTCCAAGAGTAATTATTGTCATGAAAAGTGCTTTCTCAAATTAACCGTTTGGATTCGGCATATAAACTGTGTATCAATTCCATCTCTGACAACATTACTCGCACAGAGGAATGGTTGGGAGTTGTAAGTCACTAGACTCTGGTTCTTCATGGACTGTTGTGCTACCTAAATTTTATTTTATAATTTAACGTCGATGCCGTTATCCATGAAACTAATCAACTTTCAATACTCGGTAGGTGTATCACAGACCAACTTTTATCAAATATTCGATATCGCTAAAAACTCTGCTTAGGATTTTTCTAAAGCTGCAAAAATTTATGAAGCCTTTATTTGTCAAAAACTTGAATATAACTTACATATCTGAGCAGATGCCCTTAAAAAAAGTTTAAGTTTTTTAGATATGACCAAAAAAAAGAGCGTTAAAAATGATAGGCGATTGACCTATAATCGAAACATTTACATTACACCAACACCGCCGCAATGTTTCATGTTTTTAGTTGTTTTAAAGAAGTTTTAACAAATAATTTTCTGTCCAATTAGCCAGTTGCATTCTCCCTCTCAAACAATTCAGCCGTAATACCTACTCGCACTTCCAGGAATGCTCATCATTGAACCCTTGAGCACCATTTCGAACGTACTGGTAAGTATAGAGATTCTTTTTTAATCACTCTTCTAGAATGTGGAATGCCTTACCAAACTTTCATATTCAAAATTTCAAGACCAATGTGCACCGGTATCTCCTCTTATATCCTTCCCTATTTTCGTAACACTCGCACTGTGTTTAAACGTTAACATGTTAGGGGTTTTAATAAGCCCTTGAGTGCCTGTACATTATGAAAAATATAAAAAATGCCAACAAGCCGACGTCAGAAGTTGGAAGAGCTCAAAACCAATATTTACCTCAAAATAAATCAATTTTGGCCAAAATGGTTTATCGAATCATCGAAGATATGGCTAAACAAATCGAAAAAAATGACTTTTCAAATTCTTATTGGAAAAATAATTTCGAAAATTGTCAAGAGCATTAATGGGAAGTTACCATTTAGATCTCATGATTTAATACAACCTAAACCATTGTGTCAATTTAGTTCATACTTGGTAATCAAGGTTTTAAACACATTTACGTTTGGAGTTTTGTTTACTTTCTTAAGAGTATTAGATTTTTTCGGTCAAAAATCAAAAATCAATTACCTCAAAAACGACCAGATATACATTTTTGTGAAATTTTAAAATTTAAGTTTTAATCTTTGAATATAGTTTATTTTCGAATGAGGATCAAAAAACAATTTAAAAATCTTGATAGCTTAATTCACAAATGGCTGATTGATTTAACTTGAACAGCTGCTAATTTAACTAAGCGCATTTAATTTGTAATTCCTTATTGCTATAAATTCTCGATTTGTATACGAAATTCACTTCTTTCAGCCTCTACTGTAGCTATCATTGTTGATTAATTCTCATCACCATCTGACTTAACGCTTAACGATCAACCAAACAAATAATATGCCTTTACCATACCTTATCTACTATCTACTCAACTCATCAACATGTACACTTTAAGTACATAAAGTGTAAATTGTAAAATGTACTTTACCATACAACTCCCGACTCCAGGCCAAGATAGCCCACCTCAGAAGCGCGCAGCAATCAAAGCCGTATATAGTTAAACTTTGCCCTTGGATAGTAGGTACGAGTAAGTATAGTTAAAAAAGTACCATAAAATTTAATAAAAAAAAGAGAAACAACACACAAAACAAAAATTAATAATACTTCCTCACATTCAAAGATGGATACACTCGTATATGGTGTTCCATGGCAATCACCTTTTGAACTTGACCTTCATCTCGTCGGTATTCCCAGTTGACTCACCAACACCGATACCGAGAGCCGCCGAGCTGGTAAAGTTTGATCTCCAACAGAAATGGGAATCCAGGTTGCAATTATTGGATACCTTTCCAACAACAACAAAACAAACAATTGGCGTGCATATAAGACACACAAAGTGATGACGGTGATACGAACGCCGCGAAGGAGGTGGCGATGGATGGCGGTACAACGAAACGACCATGGCTGACAGTCTCTTCCTTTCGAATTCTGCCCCCAAAACTGACACACAAACTCGCGCTCTCAAGTCCCAAGTCCCAACTCCAACCAAGCCAACTTTTACACTCTGTTCGTAATTGATTACTGCCCGTGGCAGAGTGCAGACAAGCTATCCATGGATCAGTTCCACACTCTCCGGCTGGCAATTTCCATTAAGTATCACCTGCCAAGGTGGCTGCAATTCAATAATTCACGCGGTAGATACCCAGATAGCCCCATCACACTCAGGTCTCCGATCTCAGGCCCAGGTAGAGTGTAGATAGACTTGGCACCACCAACGCCGGCCGCCACTGAACCGTGCCGTTCCGACGAACGGCTCGGCGACTGAAGTTAGCAGTTGTTGTACAACATTGGAATCATTTAGCTGCCACAACAAAACACAACAGCAGCAGCGGTGGACCCTGAGAAAACACATTTCTTAACTGTTGGACCTGTGACTTTGCTTTGCTGCGCTGTATGTACACAGCACATTGCACCGGCTGGCATCGGTATTGGCACACCTGCGCAGCGCAGTGCATTCGCATTGGAGTCAAAGTGATCGTGTCAGGTCGACTTGTTTGTAGATTTATAAAATGCAAAGTGGTCAAAAAGGAACAGGAAGCACATTCCACCATTTTTATTGTTGTTGTTGTTGTCGAATGACCCTCAAGCGATCAGCCTTTAGTTTTTATAGATCAAATGTAGGTTGTCATGACCGAAAGTACAAAATGTTGCATGTCGCTCTGGCGCCAAACTAAAACAGACAGAGATTTTAATTAAAATATATTTTATTCGCCTTCCTCCATTTTTAAGCCTTTGAAAGAAATCCATACCGACGGATTGATTGCTCCCGAGCTCCACGAATGCCGGTCCCCGGTCACCAGCCGCTGTTACTTTTTTGGCTCTTATACACAGACACAAACCGTCTGGCACATACGATACTGATCTAATATTCCGTGAAATCCGGAGGTGCTGCCGTTTGGGATGATCGTGTTTTGTGTGCCTTTTGCTGTGATCGATTGTTTAGGTCTTTAGCCAGATAACATGTTAATGAAGTGACTGGGCTGGAAGATCACAGCGTTTAGCGGCTCCTATGATCATAATAATGATGATCAAATGATTGGGACGTGTGTCGGACTCAAAACGCTAATATCATTTTCGATCGAATCAGCATCGTCTTTTTTTGAGAGAAAAGGGACCGATACCGATAGCGATACCGAAACGATCTGCTTCGCTCGACTGGATCTTTATTGATTGCTTGATCGTGAATCGAAAGAAAATCATTATGATGATCAGTGGTGGAGTAAGCGATGTGTAAGGGGAAAGGGCGTTTAGCCGGCGGCGCGCGGCCCGCCGTTTGATTGGAGGAAATTCAAACGATATAAAATGATGGTCATGATCAAGATGCGAATGTGAATAAATGTGTTGTGTTATATGAAAATAATTTGCGACGACGACCGGCGGCGCGGCGTCGCAGTTGATTTACTGGTTCAAGGTTGAACTTCATTATTGTATAGAAAAGCGGTTTGAACTTTGATTGCAGAATTATGATAAAGTTGAAAAATTGCTAAATAAATGTCCATAATATATCTTCGTTGGCGCGTTGAGGGCAATCATAGAAAAATATTTCACGTTTGCTATTCTAGATGAATCTATTGTTTATAAATTATTTATAAAATTCACAACTTTTGTTTGAGCTTAGTTTGGGACTTTTCATATTTATTTAGAAATTCATAAATGGTAGTTATTTTAAGGGTCTTTTTTGAAAAGTTCTTAAGATCAGTACAAAATGCACAGTATTTTGACATAATATAAGAACTCATTTAAATACTTATTGAAGTACAAACGCCGCCGTTAAAATATAATATATCATTTTGTACATAATTGATGTCTACAAATCGTTTATTCAAACAAATTTCCAACTCGAATTTACCTGAGTAGAACATCTTGTTTTTCACATAAGGGGCTGAGTATTTGATTTGAAATTCAAAACTGTTTCAAAATAAGAGGGGAAATTGCCAATAGCATTCTACTGAGGCAGTTGTCACATCTTTTGAAATTTGACGAGTAGAATTAGCCATTACTTAAAATGAAACAATATACTCTTTTACAAATTGTTTAAATTAAGAACAAAATTGCTAAAAATTTTGCTATCCCAGTATAATTTGCAATAAAAGTTTCCTGGACGTGTTTACATCTTTTGATTAAATTGTTTTTGGCCAAGTAAAATATGAATTCTATGTCAATGTTTCAGAAAAAATTCAAGACCATTAAATAAATTTTAAGAAGTTTTCCAAAAGGTAATATTTGGTCATGGAAAATTTCAAGCATTCTCTGTTCAGAATTACTCTATTCCACACAAGATAAGACATTGATTTGCGAATCCAATATCAAAAGAACCAATAAAAATGTTACTGCAAATTTATTTCGCATAACGCAAAATAGGTTGGATTCGAAATCCCGCATTACAAAACTCTGCTTAACACGTTTCAGCAAAGGGCAGCATATCGAAATTCTGCAGAACAAAATCCCGCTGTCTCGTTAGTTTTTCGAATTTAAGCTACGGAGGCGATGTGCTGAATTTTGTTTCAATATTACCTTAGACATTCTTTGATCAACGTGAACGATTTAATTCATATGATGTCTTTGTAGCGAAGAAAAAACTAGTAGTTTCGAAATTGTGCTTGAGCAAATATTTTTCGAAATTATTAAATCGCCAGTGGCTATTCGTACTCCGTCGAAAATGGTTGTAAATTTGGGTTTTTGGTGTAGATAAGGACGCTGTGAGGTAAGTTAAGTACTGCACGGTATGTTCTTAGCATATGAGAAAGGTAAGATTCCCATATTGCTTCGATACCTTTTTAAGCAGGGATGGGATGAGGGTGCTTAAAATAGTGCATAAGCTATTTAAAAACTGTCGCAGGTGGAACGTTTAGGTACGATTTGGTGTTTTGTGCATACATGTCAGAAAAATACATGGATTTATACTGAGGACGCTAGAATTGCACTGGTTTTTTGGTTTCATGGGGTCTCGGCATCTTAACTTCACTTTTCGTGGTTTACACCTGATCAGGGAACTGCATTGCTTAGCTTAGTGTATTTAAAGTCGCCTACATCAACAATTTTTCGATAAAAGTACCTGTGCCGATTCTTAGCACTTAAACACCTTTTTCGGGGTTCAAACCAGCTCACGTAACCCAGTTGCTCAGATTTGGGTTTACATGTATGCAAACAGTTTTTTTGAACAAAAGTAATTGCTTGTAATTTAACTATGTGTTGTTTATTATAAGCTCAGAGTAAAAATAAATAAATTAATTAGGTGGCGCAACGGTCCATGAAAATGCAGAGCATAGTGACTTACAACTCTCAACCATTCCTGTGTGCGAATAATGTTGTCAGATATAGAAAACACCTATTATATTTAAATGCCGAATCCGAACGGCTTATTTGAGAAAGCACTTTTTAGACAACAATTACTCTTGGAGGATTTGTCAACTAGCGGCAAGATGCAGTACCCGTGAAAAAAGTTAGGTGACACAGGCAGGGATTGAAACCATGGCCAATTGCATGACAGTCCAACGCACTTACCATCACACTACGGGTTAATTTTGGTAATTTGCGAGCACAGAAGGGGCACTGCTTTGATTTATAATTAAATCTGATGATAGTTAAATTGATACCTAAAAAGATGTCACAAAAAAGTGTGATAGTCGTTTTCAAACAAATATGTTTATTCCGAATAGAGCTACCAGACGCTTTCACAAACGACTGGAAAATTTTCTTAGTTCACTTTGTTTCTTTAAAAAAAAGCACATTCCTTTGACTGACAATGTTTACTACATTCGAAAAAAGCATGAAAAGTAAGAATTTTATTCAAAATCAGCCAATTTGAAACTTTTATTTAGATATTTTTTAAGAATCAATTTAAAATTTCACCACGGCAACAACCTATTTTGACAATTTGAATCTGAAATTTTTCAATCGAATTGAATTGAGTTGAATCATCTTACACAAGCGGAATGAAAATGATAACCAATTTGACTATCAAAAAATTGATAATCAATTATCATCTTAGCCGATTCCACCCTTGGTTTGCATGGCCAAAGCGCACTTACAATTGTGAGAATCAACTAGAACGAAGAAAGGCTTAACAAAATAACTCAAAGAACACACATTCAATGCATATGTTGGCATTATCTTGATCACCGACGTGGCTAAGTCTGCCACCACCCCTCCCCCTGATCAACAAACCATCAACAATGATGATCGGGAAGGACAGCCCTGAGATACATAAGCCAACCGACTTTTTATTTTAAGATTATCAGATATAATAATTAGTATTTCAATTCAAACCTAATTATAAATGTATGAAGTTAGCCCCCCTATGCGCAAACAAATTGTTTTTTGTCCAATGTTTTTATTTACGACTGACAATTGTATAAATAAAAAAAGGATTTTCTTTTTAAAATTCTGTCTTCTTCCCATTTTCTTTAAGAGATGAACTTGGGTTTCTTAAACAGGCGCCCTATTTGGCATCAGCAAGCACTTGAGATGTTTTTGGCGTTTTGGTGATTCTCTTTTATGCTTGAATTCGCTTTCGTTGAAAAGCCTTTTTGGTTTCCAAGCGTTTAAGAATATTCATATGAGAATGTTATTTTGAACTTGTTGTTTAAAAGATTGAATTGCTATTAAAGCGCATAAAAAAGTTCTTCCAGAGCTTAAAAAATGTGCTCAGAGAAAAAATACGAAATTTCAACATTTTCCTGAGTTTTTATCGAAAATTCGATTTTTAATTCTAAAAATAATGTGGATATGATATGAGAAAAATATAGTCCAGATATACAAATAAATTTATCTTTTGTGTGACAAGCAAGCTTAGTAGAAAAAGTAGTTTTTCTGAGATAACATTTTGTAGGTACTTTTTCGTATCTCATATTGTAGTAAAAATCCAACCAAAGGGGATTAGACTATTTTCTGTATGTATGCTTTACGAAAAATATTAGATTTGATAGAGTCGATTTCGTTACGATCCCACTAATGGCAAGACGTCCAAATAGAGCGTTTTGAAACATATCATTCTATTTATGGACAAAAATCAATTTGTGATTAAGACGGTGTCCAAAATACGTAAAATTTGTCCTCATATTGTTTTTTTTTTTTGGAAAAATGACACTGAGTTTATTTTTATCGATGCATTTTAATTAAATTTAATACCTTTTTTCATTTTAATATTCCCGAACTTAAACGATCATTAAAAAATGTTAAAAACGCTTAATAGACTCCTAAAATTGTTCAATAGTATTTTATTTCTATTAAATTAGGCTATCAATCTCTTTTTCCAGTACACAAATGCACATTCAAAATATGTAACATATAGAAAAGAATCTAATAGTCTGAAAAAAAAGAAAACAGATTTATACCCATCGTCTATACATAACATACCCTTAACAAACAAAATGGAACTTTACTAATCTAAATACGATATTTTTTCACTTGAAATGACTTCTAATGGAAAGCCTTTGACAAAAACAATAATAAAAACAAAGTTCTATGATTGTGATTTTGATTTTGTTTTTGTTTTTTATTATTTTTTCATTTGCTCTATTGACAACCAAATGAACAAGATCCTTTTGTTAAAGCATATATTTATGTCTATACATACAAAACAAACGATTGTCACAGGATGAATGATGTAGGAAATTTGCATAAAAATGAAAACATACACATGCATATATGTATAACTATACCTAATATAATCGTAGTTCAAGTCCTTGGGGGACATTCAACATAGTTGATAACAAAATTTGTTTGTTTTTCATCGAACCAACGAACGAACGAAAACGAATGAAATTGCAAAACGAGATTTCAACTCTGGTCAAGGATGACCATCAAAGAGTCAAAAAGGACACACAAAATCTTGGTGATTTATTTTTCGTTTGGATAACATTTGGAATGGGATTTTTCTGTTTTAAGAAAAAAAAAATAATAGGTTGATAGAATGGATATAAAGATGGAATTTGTCATGGATAGGACATAGAATTATCTTAAGGCTTAACATGTGTGCCATGTGTGTATAGTGCACTTGAGCCAAAATAAGATAAATTATACCCATCACAGAGGCAATGAGCTTATTTTTCTTGTGTCCAATTTGATGAAATCACATCATCAACCCCTTTTATGGGAATTTCTTGGATTTCGTTTGAATCTAAGGGAACTATTAGATTTTGATATAATGATAAGGAATTCTGTTGATATGGATATGACTTATTATTTTTAAGAAAAATATGCAAAGATGACCCTTTGAGGTTTTGAGTCAGTCGGAAATTCTATGATTTGCATTTATATGTGTTTACATTGAAGCTTGAAGGTAAAATGCTAGAGTTTGTTTTAAGAAAATCGTAGCTTTTCATTTTTACTCTCGACGTATTAGAAATTAATGACAAGTTCAGCATTCGTATAACATTTCGAACTTGAGATTTTAATTAAACAAGAAATTACGATGGTCTATTGCCATTTGAGTTCAAACTTAAAAATCAAGGTTTTAAGCAAATCCGCGTTTTTTTTTGTTGTTCAATTTTTTCAGACCGAAAATATAAGTATTCCCCTTACAATTTTTTCGAACTTTCTCAAAAAACGGATTTTCTCATTCTTTTTTTTAGTATAAAAAGTGTATAAAATTTTGTTTAACTTCAGAAGGGTACCCAAAGTACCTTTATCATTTTATATTTATTTATAAATATCATATTCTCCTAACAATTTTTAGATATCTTTTTTCTAATTTAATAATATATGTATTTTGTACAATTATTTAGAGGGAATAGATTGTAACATTTGAATTTTAAGTTAAAATTGAATTAATGCCACATTAACAAATTTCATATTGTGGGGTGGACATATTATAAATAACGTATATGATAAATTTACAGAAACATAAAAAAAGGTTCTTATGAATTGATCACTATGATTTATTTGAACTGCATACACAATATTTTAATTATTATGTACGCAAACAAATAAAGAGAAAAAATATTATCAAATGACGTAGTTTAACAAAGATTCAATGTTATAAGTATCGAAATTAAGAAGCCATAATTAAACGGTTTTTAAGAACTGTGGACGGTTTCTAATGCTTCGTAATTCAGCTGGAAGACTGTTGTATAATTTTCGAAAGACGATAGTGTAAGAATTCCTAAAAAGTGTAAATTCAAAAAATGTTTGATCGTACCGTGTTAGAATTCCTCATGTTATATGTATTACTTATAGGGCTTTTCAAATAACCACTCCTCATAAAAAAATATCTTCAAAACCTTAAAATTACTTAACAAGTGTCTTACTGGTAGAATACTTATGTTTGTCTAAATAAATCTGCAGATTGAGCGAGGCGGGCAGCGTTGCATATTTTTCTTAGGACACGCTTTTGAAGAACTGTTAATTGTTGGATTTTGTTTAAGTATGCACCTCCCCAACAACTGATACCATATTGTAACTTCGAGTGGAAAATACCATAGTAAACCTTTTTTAACGTGGAGGATGAACAATATTTCTTTTAACCGATAAAAGCATCTTACGTTTGAAAGAAAATATTGCTTTAAATCCATAATGTACTCAGTCCATTTTAAATATTGGCCAATTTGTACTACTCATGTACTGCAGCAGTTTGCTTCAGAATTGAAGGTATTTATTAAACTAGATACTAGACATCTGCTATTGAAGAGTTTTAAACTAGAACAAGACGGAGCTTGAACATTAATTTTATGTCATTTAGTCCATTGCTGAACACAATAAGTTTGGATTTGTTACTGACTAAAAGTTTTTGGTCCACAAACTATAGCCTTAATAAATGTACATCATGGTTTATATCCGAAACAAAATTTAATGGACTAAGTGAATTGTATCCAATTGCTATATCATCAGCAAATGCGTTAACTTTCCCCATAAATGAATGGAAGATGGAATTTATATCAAAATCAAATGGGGTGGCGCAACAGTCCGTTGTGAACCAGGGCCTAGTGACTTACAACTCTCAACCATTCCTGTGTGCGAGTACTGTTGTCAGGAATGGAAGGGACCTACAATTTAAGGCCGAATCCGAACGGCTAGTTTGAGAATGCACTTTTTCATGACAAGAATTACTCTTGAAGGATTTGTCAATTCCTCGCAAGAGGCAGTACCCGCGAAAATTAATTTTTTGAAATTAAGCTGGCAGAGGCAGGGATTGAACCCAAGACCCCTTGCATGACAGCCCAACGCACTAACCATCATGCCACGGGTACTACGGGAATTTATATAAACCAAGAAAAGAATGGGCCCAAGAACTGACCCTTGTGGGACACCGAAGTTAATATCCATGGAATCACTTAGAACATTACCTACTTTGACTATCTGAGACCTTTTACACAGGTAGGATTCAAACCAATTGTAGATGAATCCTCGGAAACCAACATCATGCAATTTTTTCAAAAGGATAGAGTGACTGACCATATCAAAGGCTTTTGTTGTAATGTAAACAAAAGCGCAGCACATTTCATTTTTTTGTTCACTCCTTGTTGTATTGAACAGCAGAAATTTAGTAAAGCATCTTCTGTTGACATAGATAGATAGATATAATTTTTTATTTCTTATAAATTCATAATTACAAAATAATAATATATACATAAAATGTAAATATATAAAAATTGAAAATGAATTAATGGGTGGGGTGACCCTCTGTAAAAAATTACAATGATTAAAAAATAGCTAGTAAATTAATAAAAGAAAAGAAAAAGATATGAAATTTAACCAAGTTACATACTTCAAAAATCAATCAATAAATTCATTATTATTAGCCTACATATTTTTAAAATGCAAAGAAAAGATGCAAGAAGGAACAAAAAAAATAAGAAATATTTAAACAATATATACAAAAAAAACTCAATTAAACCAGAGTGCCAGAAATGAATGACTCAAAATTTGAATAATTGAAACCAAAAAGCCAAATTTTCAAATGTTTTATAAACAAACCAAGTGATGAAATTGCTCTTATAGATTGAGGAAGCTTGTTAAATAAACGAAAAGAGAAAATAGAATAAAAGTTACGAAATGCAGTACTTCGAAAAAAAGGTACCGTGTACATGTTCAAAGAGTTTCCACGCAAACCGTGACTAGATATTAATCGAAAATTACGATTACCAGACTTCATAAAGAAAGTTTTAAGCACCTTAAAACAATACAAATGGCGCACAGGTAGAATTTTTAGGTCACAAAATAAAGGGAAACTCGGTTGTCTACTCGCCTTGCGACAAATTTTTCTTAAGACGTATTTTTGCAAGACTAACAAGGGTTGAATTTTGTTTAGGTATGCACCACCCCAACAAGCAATTCCATATTGCAGCTTGGACTGAAAAATTCCATAATAAATTGTTTTTAAAAGATCGGTTGAAACGATACTACGCAAATAATAGAAGTGTCTAAGTGTGCATCGAAGATACTGTCTCAAATTATTCGTATGATTTAAAAAATTCATTCTGGAATCAATAGTGAGCCCTAAATATTTAAATTCATCAACTTTTTCGATCAAAAAGCACTTAGAACTACAGCTTATATTGTCAAAATAAGTATTAGAACAATTACCATGCACACAGTTCCAACTCGGTAGCTTATATTTTTGACATTCTGGAGCATGAAAATACTTCAAAGTTTTGTAAAGAAGCCAAACTAAAAAGCATTATTTTAGTTTTGGAACTCATAACCAAATTATGTTCCGCAAACCAAATTCTCAATAACTCAAGATCATGGTTTATATCGTAAAACAGATTCAATCTACTGTTAGAGCCATATGAAAAACCAACATCATCTGCAAATGCAGTGCAAATCAAGTGCAAAGAGTGAATTGATGTAAATCAGAAACAAAATCGGTCCCAAAACAGAACCTTGCATTACACCTAAGTTAAGGAACTTAATTTCACTCCTAATCTCGTCCATTTTCACCCTCTGCGACCTATTCCCAAGATATGACATACAAAAGTTGAGCATAAAACCACGAAAGCCGGCCTTTCCAATTTTCTCAACAGGTAGTTGTGGTTAACCATATCAAAGGCTTTGGTAATATCGATAAATAAACCAGCTGTATATTTTTTCTTGTCAAGATTTGACATTATTTGATCAAAAAATTGTAAAAGTGCATCTTCTATCGATTTTTCTTTTTGAAACCCAAATTGGAAAGGATTAAAAAACTTTGTTTTAGCTAGATAATTTAATATTCTAGACTTAACAAGTTTCTCAAAAATTTTGCTGAAAACTGAAAGAAGAGAAATAGGACTATAATTGCTTATATAACGAGCAGAACCTTTTTTAAAAAGTGGTACGACATCAACACATTTAAGGTCAGTTGGAAAAACCCCAGCAAAAATGCATCGGTTAAAGATATAAGCTAAGACGTCTACCACATGAAACCGAATATTTTTAAGAATTATATTAGATATACCATCAGCTCCGCAAGAATGAGAATTTTTTAAACTACCAATAGCCTTAAGTATTTCAAAAGGAGTTATGGGCTCAAAAACAAAACTGTTAATTTGCAATGGTTCAACACATCTGCATACAGGCACACAAAGAGTACAATTAGGATGAGAGGGGCATGGTTGCAAGCTGCTGGCACTATTAGAAAAAAAACTATTGAAAGCATTAGCAATAGCGAGCTTGTCCGTTACATCGCAACCATTGATGGAAATACTTTTAGGTTTTTTTGAAACAGAAGGTTTATTTAAAATGGTGGTAACGATTTTCCATTCGTCTTTAAGATTACCTTTTGCAGAGTTGAATTGGCAACGATAATAATTATCCCGGCAAATTGGAGTTTCTTTTTTAAGTTCGGAACAAAGTTTCTTATATTTTCTTTTAAGAGTTAAATTTTTAGGGTACTTATAGCACCTTATTCCTAACTTATTTTTACCTCTAACTTTATTGATTAAATAATTTGAAATCCAAGGTTTAAGTTTTTTAACTGAATTTTTTGATTGCAACAACAGGGAGCAACTAAGAATGTGATTTGATTAAAAAAGATAGAGTAAGACGATGAAGTATCATCACAAGAAAAAACGTTTTCCCAAAGCTCATACAAGACTCAAGAGAGCATTTTTAAGCATGTGAAAATCTATTTTCGTAAAATTATTAGAAGCTTGGGAGTCCCTACAACTTTTAGTTATAGCATTATTTAGTAAAAGGGCTGTCATAGAGTGATCAGTGATCATTAAATTAAGCACACTACTTTCGCAGTCATGTTGATATTATTAAAGCGCCCATAAATATGATCTAAGCAGCTACCTGATTCACATCTTGTGGGCTCATAAATAAAGGACACTAGACCATGCGATGCCAATAAGGCCGAATAACATTCCAGATCTAAATCCAAACAGTGAGGGGCTAAAATAATTCCTGCTTGTGAGATATCGTAAGATTTTACTTTCTATATTTTTTAAAAAAAATTTGAAAGTGATGGTAATAATGAAATAGGTCATCCTTTTTGCTCCCTTTTTTGAAAATGGGTATAACACAAGCAGATTTTAAATCATTTGGGATGACACCTTTTTATTGTTTTTAAATGTTTTTTAAGAACTAACGAAGTGGTTTAAACATTTTTTCTTACAATAAGCTTTGATATTGTGTAATTTAGTGGCGTCTACTGCGAGAAGAACAGTTGATCAAACGATCAAGATAACCGAGCAATTCTTCAAATACTTTGGGTGAATAGTAGCAGCAAATAACAACATAGAAGAATAAATACACGTTACAATTAGCAAGAAATTTCTTGTTACCAAACCGTTGTCGACAATTTTGTCTTAATTTAAAAATGTGTGCTATGTATTTGTGTCAGATATATAGTAAATTAATAAATTAAAATATAATATAAATACAAAGGTCAATAACACAAAATAAGTTGCAAGTTTATATACAACTTATGGATGAGCATCCTTAAATATTTGTAATTAATGATTTTTCTTAATATTCGTTCTATTAACCACCTTATTGAATATTTTTGATAAAACCCTTGCTTTATTTCCGACTTTCTCTAGAAAACCTCCATTTTATCCACAAGAGACATAACTTCGGTTCCAAAAAAGCAATAATGTTGCAGGCAGCGATGTTCTCGCCGTCTCCGTTCTTCCTTTTGTACCTAAACTACGCTTTATACATGTTTCTCGGCCTTAAAATACTGTAAATGAAGACGACATTACGAAATTTGTAGCACAAAAGTTAAATCTGCCAGCAGAAAACCTTGTTTGCGCTAAATTGGTGAAGAAAGATGCAGATATTTGTCGATTACGTTTTATAAATTTTAAGCTTGGTGTACCTTTGAGATCTTTCGATGTTGTTCTTAAATCATCTTTATATACTACTGGTGTACATGTTAAGTAATTTTTGAACCATTCAAAAAACGTAATAGGGCGAAAACGAAATCCAACGTGATTTCTTTATTGCTGCACAGGACTGTTCATACGACATTATAGCTTTAACTGAAACTTGCTTAAATGATAAATTTTTGAATGGTGAATATTTGCCTTCCGAATGCAACGTCTTTCGCAAAGATCGTCAAACTGTTCAAACTAGAGGAGGAGAAGTTTTTTTGGCTGTTCAATCAAATTGTACAGGTAGAGAAATTAGACTACCTTATAATTCTTTCGAAATTTATCAGTTTGTGTAGAACTATTTGTTCAATCTTTAAAATTGTCTCACATTAAAAATGTTGTAGATATTGCTAATGATAAAGATGAAAATTGTTATTTTGTAGTTGTTGGTGATTTTAACATGCCTGATAATAATTGGAAATTCTCAGATGATGGGAAGCAAACGTTTCCTTATAATGTTGTCCAAGATTATAAATATAATGTTATTGATAGCTATCTTGACGCATATTTTCTCGAATAAATCGAGAATCCATATAATATGAGCTACATAGAGCTACTGTGAATTATATGGTTGCTACAAGTCTTCACAGAAGATAAATTGTATCTATTATTATTTCCTTGCTATTGGACATTTGAAGATGAAATGTTTGACTGTTAACAGTCGAATTGTTTTTTCCTGAGCACCGTTTAATTTAATGATGAGCCCAACCATTGCTTCGGGGCGAAACGCATATATGAACATCATGCTGGTTTATTTTTATATTCATTTTAATGATTTTAAATCATATTTTTATTAAATCTTATAAAATGTTAGAAAATAGCATTCATCACAATGCAGTTGAAATAGTTTTTAATTGTTCCATTCCGAATGAGTATAAATCGAAAACTAATTCACAATTTTATGATCTTAAAAAAAGCTGATTATGCTTCCATAACAACTTATTTAAACACATTACATTGGCAACATATCTTGAGTAGTGAAGATACTAAACAAGCTTTTAATCTGTTTCGGAAAATTTTAGATTCAGCGGTTTCTTCTTACGTTCCTAAAAAACTTTATTTAAAAATTCAAATAAACTTATTAGTTTAACAAAAATATCCAGATTGAAAAATGTCATGAATAAACTTAATTTAATTAAAAAATCTTCAATTCATTTAAATGAACAGTTCAAACAAATTGGAAGGGAGTATGAGTTTTTGAAAAAAAAACTGTATACATCTTGTCCTTTGAATCGAATATGAAGAATAACCCTAAGTGGTTTTGGTCATTTATTAACACGAAAAGAAACTCTACTGGGATTCCATCTAGCATGACTTATAATAATGTGTTGTTGATATTTATATAATTTTCAATAACTTCGCGTCGTTTTTTCAATCTAATTTTACTAATCTTAAATTAGACTATGCTAACACAATATATTCGGATCCTATTGTTGATCTTGGTTATTTGCAGTTATCTGCAGACGAAAAAAAAATTCTATTTCACCAGACAATATTCCACCAATCCTTTTATAAACTTGTGCTAATAAACTTGCAAATCCACTTTGTATAAAATTTAACCTCTCTTTAAGTAACGATGAGTTCTTAGATGAATTTAAATACTCTATAATAACTCTCCTTCATAAATCAAGTACAAAAAGTTCGATTGAAAATTACAAACCAATTGAAAAACTGTTTATTCCTAAGGTTTTTGAAGCTGTAGTAAAAATAAATTGTATAATCTTATTCACAATAAAATTTCCGTTTATTAACATGGTTTCTTAAAAGGTTGATCCACTACTACAAATATGTCAATATTTTCCAACTTTTGTCTATCACATATGGAAATGGGTTTTCAAGTTGACACTCTTTGCACTGTTTTTCAAAGGCTTTCAACCACGTTCAACATAGTTTTCTCTTAAAAAACTAGCTCCTCATGTGGATAAAGAGCTGTTTAGTAGTAAGAAAACAGGTAGATAAAATTCATAGTGCAGTATCTAAGAAAATTATAATTTTTTTGGGTGTTCCTCAAGGTAGTCACCTTGGACCACTTCTTTTTATCGTTTTTATTAACGACTTAATATTACATCTTACTTTTTCTAAATGTCTTCTATTTGCGAACGATTTGAAAATATTTAGTTCCATAAATTCACTTAACGATGCAAAAAAAAAGTTCAAATTGATTGAAATAATTTAATTAAGTGGTGTAAAAGCAATTAGCTATATTTTAGCAAAAAGAAATGTAGCGTTGAATATTTTCTAGAAATCGCAGTGCATTATATTATAATTATAAACTTGAAAACGACATTTTCGAAAAACTTGATAGCCATAAGGATCTAGGCGATATCTTCGCAAATCACATAGACCATTCGATCTCAAAAGCAAACTCTAGGGTTTGTTTTTCGAAATTCAAAAGATTTCGAAGACCCCTATACATTAAAAGTTCTTTATTCTAGTCTCGTCCGACCACATTTAGAATATTGTATGTTATATGGAGCCCCTTGGAACTCAAAATCCTTAAACAAATCTAAAATTGTTGAAAATATTTTACAACAATAAGTAAGAAGAAAGTGCAACTATCGTCGAAACGCTATAGTCTGACGATAATCGATTTCCGGAATAGCCTCCAAGCCTTTTGTTTTGCCACTACTCACAAATCGAGACATGGGTCTTCAACCTCTCAAGGTACATTTTTGGTCCCTTATTTGAAGAAGGACATTTCCAAAGTCCTTGAAATATAAGCAATCTACATCGAATAAGATATCTTGACAAAAATTAAGCTCGGTATACTCCAACAATATTTTGCATTATGATGAAAAATTTTGATTTTAAAATATGTTTTTTGTCTAATACCAATTTTTACCAATTTTAAAAGCATTTCTTGAAAGTTTCTTTTCTTATGCAAACGAATAGAGGTTGAAAATTGTACACAAAATGAAATCATTTTGAAGACAGTTCATTTATTCAAGAGTTATCGAGAATCCAACATCATTTTTTACAAATTTGGGGTACAATTTTTTGTAGATCCTAAACTATATGAAAAAAACTGACTGTCAGATACTTATAAAAAATGAAAACAATATTTTTCTGAAGACGAAATTAGTTTGAATTCAATATCTTAAATTTTTGAAAAGAAATTTGAGTCGTAAATCATTTTTTACCAACTTTTCGTAATTTTTGTTTATTTTTTTTAATTTATGTAAAAAAAACTGTCAATTCGATTTTTCTAAAAAATTTAACCAAATTTAAAATACCTACGTCATTCTTCGTTGCATTTAATTATTTTGGAAATGTCGAAATTTCCAATTCGGCAAATAACTTACAATATCTTTCTATGGGAAATTAAAAATCCAGTTTATACTTGACCTCTATGTTCTTTGGATTTGACTGAACCAGACTTTTTTTCTGTGGGATTATTTGAAAGGTATAGGGTACTTAAAAAAACCCACACCTTTTCCAAATACATGTCAAATCCGAACGGATAATATAAGAAAGCACTTTTCATGAAAAGAATTATTCTTGGAGGATTTACCAGTTCCTCGCAAGTGAAAGTAGGTACTCCTTAAAAAACTTTTAAGGCGCAGAGGCAGGGATTAAACTTAAGACCTTTGTCATGACAGTCCTACGCACTAACCATCACCCCACCGGTAAAAAAGTTATTATCACTTTTAATTAGGAAGTCACTATTGACCTACCCAGAACTTTTTGGGAATAATATTTTTTTCAAAAATATCTTCTATTAGCCTTGCGTGGGATTTGATATTAATTTTTCAGCAAGAAAAACAAAATTAAACCAACTTTATTAACACCTTACCATACTTACCTCCTTAGACCAAAAATATCCCATCTATCACAATAAAGATGATCGCAATTAATGGTTCTTTTAAAAGTAATTAAGTAAAAAACAACGTACAAACATCTCATAAAATCTCAATCGTTGTCTTCTTCTTTAAGTGGGTATATGAGAATCCCACCACACGCAGATCCTTCTTACCAAAGTTTTTGTCAAAAAAAGTTTTATTCTTTCGAAAAGAATTTCTCTTTTTTTGTTTTATTTTTTAAATAAATAAACCTTCAAAAATGTAGTCGGTTGGGTACGTTACGTAGCCCAGTTCTTAACTAGGTAAAGATAACTTGCAGTGTTTTATTTTGTTTTTTTCATATCCTTAAAACACAGAAACACAAAAAAGAAATAAGGACGAGTCAATAAAAAAAATAAAACAGAAACTATAAAAGGAAAAGTTATCCTTCAAGAAAGGACTGTTGTTGAACTAAGCATATAACCGGATGAAAACAAAAACCAACTATGGCGGACTCAACATATACTCCCACTACCCCCACCTTACCTCTCTGCGTTGCGTTCTGTCTGAGGAGGGAAATAGTTCGTCCCTCAACACTGGACAGCTATACCATACTTTTTACAACAACAAAATAATGGCTTCACAGTTATTGTTCATTTAAAAGATATTAGAATGGAAAGCCTTGCAATGCCCCGCCGCCTTGTCTTGTGTTTTGTGTTGCCTTGCATTGTATTGCGTTGCGTTGCTTTGGTTTGCTTTGCCTTGACTAAAGCAACAAAAACAAAAACAAGAACGGTATAAGATATAACATCACAGAAGGGATTCCTTGTTTGCTTGCAGGACCCTTGTTGCGTTCATATCTCCTGTAACGAACTTTTCAAGATTACATCCTGCACTTATTTGAACAAGGAAGAGAAGAAGCGCAAGCACAAGTGGGATGTCAGAGCGATGTGAAGTGAAGAGATGTGGTGATGGTGGCGTGGCGTGGCAAGGGGCGTGGGATGGAAAATAAAAGAAAATCTCTTTCCATATTTTTTGATTAAACTTTGGGGCAAGTTTTTCAGTAGCACTAGTGTCTACTTCTGATGCTCTTGCTCTCACTACTCCTTGCTTTTTGCTCCTTGCTGCATGCTCCTAGCTCCTGCTCAAATATCTATACGAGGAGTATAAGGTTCAGGGTTTTTCGTAATTTCCCATCAAGATGCATCTTTTTCTCTTCTATGTGAGTATGACTTTTATTTTCCTTATTTTTTATTTTTGGTGACTTCCACTTTTCTCCCATGTTGCACTAATGACTTTTTCAATCCTTTCGCCTTTAATCCTCATTTGCGTCAGATTTGGGGGTTTTTGTTTTATTTGTTTTTGTTTCATCTTTTACTCGTCAGTTTCTATTTTTCTTCTATGAGATAAAACGTATCTAAGAAATGTAAAAGAAAGTTTTTTCGGTGTCAAAAAATGTCACTGTTATACGAGGACTATAGTGAAAATGACTGCTGAAGTAAATACGGTTATGTATGTGCAAAGAGAAGATAGATACACATAAAGGAATCAACTTTGTTTTTTGAAGTTCAAAGTCACTTGCATTCTATCAGTCACATAATCATCAGGACAAGTCTTATGTTGTTAAAGGAGATGTCAAGCGGAATAAACATGACTTCGTGAGATGTTTACAACGTTTCGCTCGGGATCCAGCAAGATGCCATGATTTTTTGACACAATCATTAAGGGAAAGTTTGCAAGCTATTTTATTAGTTCATATTTAACTTAACTTTAAACAAGAAATGATCTTGAAAACTTTGCCTTTTGAAGCACAATTTTTTGTCAGTTTTATAAAAAATTCAAATAAAATTGATATTGCGTACTTTTTTAAATGTTGAAAAAGTCTAGGTATTTTGTCTAAGTCATTTGAAATATGTGTCATTGTATCGCAGAATCAGTTTAAACCTATAAAAAGAAATGTTCCCTGAATTGTTCAACATTTCTGTAGTAAACTTAGTCATAAAATAAAATGACAATTAAAGTCGATACTTCCTTAAAGTTTCTAGTTGACTCGCAGTTAGTTTATGCCTAGTTAAAACAGTCAAATTGTCGTTTCAAGAACTTATAAAAGTATAATATAATTGCAAGTTAGTCTTTTTCGTGATTAAACGGCTCTGAACAGACGTTAAACAATGTTTTTAAATATGTTTTACGATATCCAATTTTTTCTTTTTTTATTCATTTACCTACATATCTGAAAAACATTCTATGAAATTGTTTAAAAACATTCTCAATTTCGTATAACGTGTTTTTCTGATAGACGATTTTATATTTTCTTTTTACCTTCCCATAGGAAGTTATTGTAATGGGTCCGATTTGTCAAATTGAAAATTTTGACATTTCTCGACGTTTCATGGTCCCTAGAGTCAAAATAAAAGATTTTTAGAAAGATGTCTGTGCGTGCGTGTGTACGTACGTTCGTACGTCCGTACGTTCAGGACGTTTTTTTCGTCGTCCATAGCTCAAGAACCAGTAGAGATATCAACTTCAAATAAATTTTATTATACAGATAATAAGGCAGAAAGACCTAAATATCTTACGAACCAAAAACGCTAGAGACTTGAGTTAAATTGTATATAATATATTGTAACGTGATACCAAACAGGTATATTTTTTGAAAAAAATCAGTATAAGGGTTTGTTTTATAAATCAATAAAACTGAAAAAAAAATTTGTCACCTCCAAAATTTTACGACTGAAATATTATTTCATCTCCAAAACAATTTTGAGCAACGAAAAATAATGTTTTTGACATCTGATAAAATTTTGAGAAAAATCTAATTGGCAATTTTTTTTATAAAAAATAAAAATCTAAAAAAAACATTACTCAAAGTTCGTAAAAATTGAATATCGATATAAACATCTTTTCAAAAACTTGAAATTTAGGCTTCAAACATATTTTATCTTATAAGAAATATTGTTTTCAACATTTTGAAAAATGTTGAGAAAAATCAAATTGACAGTTTGCTTACAAAAAATAAAAACGTAAAAAAAAATGTTTAAAAGTTGGTAAAAATTGATTTTCGACTCAAATATCTTTTCAAAATTTTGAGATAATAGCTTCTAACAAATTTTTTTTATAAGAAATATTGTTTTCAACATTCGATACAATTTTGAAAAAAATCAAATTGACAGTTTTTTTTACAAAGAAATAAAACTCTAAAAAAAAAAATACCAAAACTTTGTAAAAATTTTACTTTCGACTCAAATAGCTTTTCAAAAATTAAAAATATTGTCTTAAAACTTATTTTATTTCACAGAAAATATTGTTTTCTGATAGACGAGATGGGAAGTTATCAGTGTGGGTCGCATCCCAGCCTCTTTTTTAACATTTTATTTAAACATGAATTGTGTTAAGGTTTCAGTAGCAAATATTTTTTTGCAGTTTTCTTTAAGAAAAAAAAATGGTATGTTTTAAGTGTTTTAAAAATTATTTTTACTTCATAAAGGTTTTAAAACAACAAATTAGTTTTTAGCACATTTTACTGTCTTTATATTTTCTATATATGACTAAAATAATTTGGAATAATTTACTTGTTATTGTAAGTACAGTCTCTCCCCTTTCTGAAAAGCACCACTAATTTTAACAAATGTTAAAGAAAACAATTCTATAAAGTATATATATGAGTTTATTGTTATTCTGTATAATTTTGGGGCTGACGATAGCGTTTCAATGATAGTCTCACTTCACGAAGACGATGATTGTCAAAGTGATACCGTCAAGACAATAGCGATTCACGATAACTAAATAGGTTTCGTCTGTAATTATTTTCGAAATGTTAATTAAGCGGAATTTAGTTTTATTACAAAAGTATATTAATACGGTTACGAAGACAAATAAGAAATAAATCAGACCTCTATCCCTTCTAACCAATATTAAGCATTTTTTTTAAAGGGCTTTCTATTAAGGGCGGGTAGATATTAAACAAGCTGTGTGTGAGGTATTAACCAAATTATATTTTATTTTAAAGGCGTATGTATGCCATTAAGTGTGGAATATGACATCATTTAAATGCAAGCCTCGGTGCAAGCCGAGTCCAATTTTCAATAACTCTGTGTTATGTTTACGGCATCGGTCAGTTATGCTTTATTGGCATAGACCTGCGACTTCAAGAAACCCTTCAGGAAAAAGTCTAGCAGGGTCAAATCGTATGACCTTGATTCCAATTTACATCACCCCTGCGAGAGATAACCTTACCCTCAAATCGTTAATGCAAAATGTTAATCGTTGCGTTTGCTGTGTGGTACGTAGCGCAATCCTGCTTTAACCACAAGTCGTCTTGGTCCGTATGGTTCAATTTGGTCCAAAAGAAATCAGTTATCGTCATTATGTAGCGCTTGCTGTTGACGGAGACTGGTCTGACCACCTAACTAACGCCATTTTCCAAAAAAAAGAACAGACCAATTACGGCGCGCGCCAGCCCAAAATCCACACCAAACGGTAACTTTTTGAGGATGCATTATCAAATAGTGAACCTCGCGTGGGTTGTTAACATCCAAAAATACGCCTATTCTCTAATGATGATTTTTCGGCCATAACTGGGTTCTTCCTCCAAACGATTCTAAGCCCAGTCAGCGAACAAAAGGCGCGGCGTTGTCTATCGTCTGGTCATGAACCTTGAGCTCCTGGGTCAGTTGGATCTTGACCAAGTCCCGACGCAAAATTCACCAAGTTGAAGTCTGCGAAACGCCGAGAATAGAAAGCGGCGATGTACTCGGCCGATCTTGAGTTCCTCGAATGTACGGGTGTGGGCTGGATTGTTTACTAAACCGGTCGTCTCAAATTTGGTCTCCAAACGTTAAAGAGTCGACCGTAAAGGGCCACCACGTCTACCGTAAAATGGGCGCAATGTTTGCGTTACCAAACACTCATTTTGTTAAATAAGTTTTATCATTTGAACGTGCTGCCCAATCGTGTAACTTTTTGGTGATTTGGCATAAGCAACTAAATAATAAACCAAAGATTTGATAGATATCACCAAAACAAAATGGCAGCCACGAAGCGCATCAACGTACCAGCGTTAGTTGAAAACCCCTTCTAAACAATTCATAAATATGTAAAGGAGTAATCTTTTTTAGTTATTGTTTTAAAATAATTTCAGCAATTACAGACTTGTTTAGATAACGTTTTTGACTTGGTTTTGCACAAAGCACATTATCCAAAATACGGGTTTTGGAAGCGAAGTTATACCTCTTCTGGAGTTTTTCTTGAGAACGTCTGAAATAAAGCAATGGTTTCATCAAAAATATTCGATACGAGAAGATAATTAGAAAGAATACTTAGACAAATCATAAATAGTTATTTTTCCCATGGACGGAATTGGGTTAATACCCATTGGCCAAGAAAAGAAGCTCATCCATAAATTTTATATAAACTTGCAACTTATTTTGTGTTATTGACTTATAGATTTATATTATACTTTAATTGCTTATATTTTCAAATTCTGACAATAACCTTAACAGCGGCTAAAAATAAAAAAAAACGAAATAGTTGGTATGTTTTGTTTGGTAATAATAATAAGAAATTTCTTGCAAATTTTAACAATTTCCCATTGTAAAAATAACAAGTTTGGGAAACATGTTTACATTTTCAAGTTTTTGAACAAACATTATCTTTCGTTTTGACATTTCAGCTACAGTATCAGAATAGTGAACAATTTTCTACTAAAACGATCGACGAGACGATAATGATAAAGTTGTTTGAAGCAAATCATAGACGATAACGTTCATGATAATCGTTTTGAAAAATAAGGAATGGCTTTCCTTAATACTTAAAAAATTGTTACAAATAAAATACAAAAAGCTTGAAAAATAATTTTAAATGAAATGTTTTGTATATTTTATTAATTTCTTCATTTATTTTTTGCAGACAAAAATGAATTTACATAACATTTTTCAGCGAATTAACCACTTGACAATTAAAATACAACTTGAATTAACTAATCGAATATAAAAATCATCTTTTTTAAAAATTAGTATTCCGTTATTTTATATTTTTGCGATTAATCCTTGCTTACATTGTAAGCAAGCCCTGTAAATATTTAAGTCAGAGAATGTGTGATTTGCAAGAAAATCAATAGATGTTTCTTTTGGATTTCATAGCATGCAAAAGGCTACTCTTTTATAAAAACAATCAATTTTAACCAAAAATTAAAGATTGTTTTTCTATCTTTATGAAGAGTGATTGATTGCATGTTACGAAAGTTATTAACTCGAGTAAAACTGAAATGATGAACGGACAG
Source organism: Eupeodes corollae (assembly GCF_945859685.1). Classification (NCBI taxonomy): domain Eukaryota; kingdom Metazoa; phylum Arthropoda; class Insecta; order Diptera; family Syrphidae; genus Eupeodes; species Eupeodes corollae. Next base: position 281,987,261 of record NC_079147.1, read on the forward strand.
TTCAAAATATGATTAGTTTTTAATTCATGCTTATTAAAAAATTTTAAACAATCTACTTTGCTATTTTTTTGTTAATAAAAACTTGGCTAGGATGTGAGATAAATAATTTGAAATCAAACAACCTATTATTAAGGCCTTAGCACGATACTAGTTAACCATTTACTATAAACATAGTAATCTACTAACTTTTCACTAATTTTAAACACTTTTTATAACTAACTAGGATCATGCTAAAACCATTTTATTAAAAAAAAAACATAAACACATCTAAATAATGACAGATTGTGGAGCAAACAAAACAAACATACCTTAATATTTTTGCAAATGTCAAAGTGACAAGATTTGTTTTTATAAAAGAAAAAATTAAAAAACATCTATAATCAATTTAAAATCATATCAAGGAACTATTACTAAAAACTAAGTACTGGAGATAAAAAGCGATGTTCGCGATCCCGAAACAGATACAAAAGGATAGAGAACGTGAAAGAGATCGGGATCGCGGTCGTGAGAGGGATAAGGATCAAGATCACGTTCGAAGGACCGACATGGACGAGATAGATCTGGCGAAAGAAATAATATGCGTTCGATACGTTCCCGTCCTAAATCTCTCGAAAGAAATCGTAATGCTATGGATCTTCCAGAGAAACCAAGGATAAGATGAAATATTTCTTCCAAAAATGTGTAACGTCACTAGAACTTTCAAATCTGGAGAAATAGGATTTTCAACTTAGAACCGAATATTTGTTTTATCAAATCTATACCTGGAGTAAAATTCACCATCGTCCAGCTCTTCAAGAGGATTTGCTCGAGTTTTAAAACTTTTAACTTTCCTACACAACACTGATATCTATAAATAAATTTTATTTCACAATTTATCAATTTTAAAACACTTAGTCACATTTGAGAAAAATTACATATGTCGTACAGATTTAGTACGATACTAAAAATATAAAGTAGCCATTTGGTGATTTTAACTTTAGAAAAATGTTAGGAAGATAGTACGATACTAAACTCGTTTAAAATTATCAAAATCCTTATTTTAACCTAGTATCATACTAAAAATGATTTAACATCGTACTAAATCGTCTAAAATTTTTTCTCTATTACTTATGTCGAAAATCATTTCTTATCAGTTTTTTGTTGTTATTGCGAGTTTTCGTGTTTTATTAAAAATGTTGTCAGTTAATTTTTTCTAAGAAATTAACTAACAATTTCGAAAAATTACTTGCATATAATAATCAACATTACTAAAAAAAATATTCAGAATCTATTTTTGTTATTGTGATTTTTTGTTTAAAACCAGTTTTTACCAATTTCAGTAGAATTTCCTTAAATTTTGTAATTCTTATACCTATAAAAAACACAAATTGGATTATTTTTAGAAAATTTATTTTAGAAATAAATTATTTTGAAGTCACTAACTTCTTTATTTACAAGATATCGAGAATCGAGCATCAATTTTTACAAATTGTGCGTACTACTTTTTGTATAATCTAAAACTGACTGTTGGATTTTTATAAAAATTTAACTGAGTTTCGAAAACGATATTATGAATAAGATGGAATTAGTTTGAAGCAAATATTTTTAATTTTTGAAAAGATGTTTGAGTCGAAATCAATTTTTACCAAGTTTTAGTAATGTTTCTTATATATTAAAAAACTTTCAATTCGATTTTTCTCAACATTTTACAAAAGCCTTTTTCTTCTTTGCATTAAATAACTTTTGGTTTGTAAGATTCTTAAGGTGAAAGTTATTTTTTTTTCAGTTTTTTTTTTTTATTTATATAAAACCAATTATTGATTTTTGTTTTCAAAATCGTATTAATTTGGTGTCATATCACATTATTTTATATACAATTTTTGTTTGAGAGTCTCTACATAATGTTTGAAATTTATTTGAAGCCTATATCTTTCTTGAGATATGGACGACGAAAAAGATTCCCAAACGAACGTACACACGCAACAGACATCTCTTTAAAAATCTTTTATTTAAATTCAAGGGGCACTGTCAACATTTTTAACTTCCCATAGGAAGTTATTGTAATGGGTCCGATTTGTTTCAAGGTCCCTAAAATCGAAATAAAAGCTTTTTAGAAAGATGTTTGTGCGTGCGTGCGTGTGTACGTACGTTCGCGACGTTTTTTCCGTCGTCCATAGCTCAAGAACCAGAAGAGATATCGATTTCAAATAAATTTTGTTATACAGATAATAAGGCAGAAAGATGCAGAAACGGCTCTCAAGAAAATTGCGTGGGTGGTTTTTTACCATAGCAGTTTGAAAAAAAGGTGAACATTTTTGTTTACCCTAAATATCTTACGAACCAAACACGCTAGAGACTTGATATAAATTTAATATAATAAACTGTAACGTGATATCAAAAAGTATATTTTTCAAAAAAAAAACATTTCACGGTTTTTTTTTTAAACAAAAAAAAACTGAAAAAAAAATGTGTCACCTCCAAAATTTAAAGATTAAAATATGATTTCATCTCCAAAACAATTTTGTGCAACGAAGAATAATGTTTTTGACATCTGATAAAATTTTGAGAAAAATCGAATTGACAGTTTTTTTCTTATAAAAAAATAAAAATCTAAAAAAAACATTACTCAAAGTTGGTAAAAATTGAATATCGATTCAAATATCTTTATAAAAACTTGAAATTGAGGCTTCAAACTTATTTTATCTTATAAGAAATATTGTTTTTAACATTCTGAAAAATATTGAGAAACATCGAATGGACAGTTTTTTTACAAAAAATAAAAACCTAAAAAAAATGTATAAAAGTTGGTAAAAATTGATTTTCGACTCAAATATCTTATCAAAACTTTGAGATATTGGCTTTAATTTACTTTTATCTTTCAAAAAATATTATTATTAACATTCAGTAAAATTTTGAAAAAAATTGAATTGACAGTTTTTGTACAAAAAATATAAAAACCTAAAAATAAATTTAACAAGAGATGATAAAAATAGATTTTCGACTCAAATAGCTTTTCAAAAATTAAAAATATTGGCTTCAAACTTATTTTATTTCACAGAAAATATTGTTTTCGATACTCAGTAATTTTTATGTAAAAATCCAACAGTCCGTTTTTTCATCAAAAATAAAATCTACAAAAAATAGTACGCAAATTTGTTAAAAATTGATGCGAGTATATATAAACAAACTTTTAAGCAAGACAAATCGACAGACGGGATGGGAAGTTATCAGTGTGGGTCGTCCCAGCTTCTGTTTTATTTGACAAGTCAGACCGAATAAATTATCAGTTTTCCTACAAATCAAAAAAAAAACTGACAAAAATAATATTTTTCAAATCGAATGTTTTACGAATTAATAGTGATACTAATTTCAAAATAATGTTATCCATCGAAAAATAACATTTTTATTACTTGTAAAAATTTAAGGAAAAATCGAAGTTACAATTATTTTTGTTTACAAAAAATAAAAACAATACTACTAAAAGTTGGTAAAAAAAATACATGTATTGCCTTCAAATTAATTGTATCTTATAAAATAATATCGTTTTTAACATTTGCTCTAAGAAACGTCCAATTGTCATATCCTTTATATAAAATGAGAAACTGTAAAAAATACTACAAACATTTGGTAAACTAATCTTAGATTAGAATATCTCAAAAATAAATTAAGGTTTTGACTTTAAAATTATTTAATCCTATAGAGAATATTGTTGTTAACAAAATTTATTTTTTTTTAAATCCAATCTGATTTTTAGTATAAGAAATACAAATCGTAAAGAAAATGCAAAAATTGCTTTCGAAAAAAGATAATGAAATTAAACTTATTTTATCATTTTAAAAATTTGTCTGTTAACTTTTTTGCAAAACACGAAAACAAACAAAAGTGATCAAAAATAGTTTTCGACTTAAGTATCTTCAGAACTAAGAAAGGTATTAACCTCAATTTTGTTCATCTTACATCCTTTTTTAACTGCCTAACATATGTGCTTATAAAAACCGTTCATTAAATATAAAGATATTACTTTGGATTATTTACATTAATTGATTCAAAAAAGTTATTACGTCTTAATTGGAGTACCTGACATTACAAATTGTTCATATTTAAAATCAAGCCAGTGAAGTTAAGTTAAATCTGAAATTCCTTAACAAATTAAGATTTTTACGATTTAAATTCAAACTCAGAGTTAATTTAAAAATCAAGTTGTATTCCTTTGTAAATGATAACTTAACTTCTTTAACTCAAAATCCTTTTTTTATCTTCAAATATTTTCTAATATATCCAACATCACACACCACCACAATTGTTTTAAACATTAATTACAATTCCATCAACCGAACGTTCCTTCTGATGCTGAAAGCTAAACTCATTAAAATTCCATATACATACCATTATACCTGTTTTTAAAGTGGAGTGGGCGATAGACAAACGAAAAAAGTAGCTACCTATTTTACACAACTAAAGTTGTCAGCTTAATAAGTTACCTTAGGGATGTCATTATAATTAACCCGACTCGAGTATACACCTATAAAGCTAGCTCTTTGTATCTTTTTTTTTTAATTTTAGAATCTATCTAAAGTAAAACAATTTCCATATACACATGTTTCCCATATTGAGGGTATGTATTTTGGCTTTGGCCGGGTGTGTGCGATAAAATGTGTTCGTTTAATTTTATTAGTTCACCTCTTGTCTGCCACGAGATGAAAAAGTTATAAAAAATAACAAAAAGAGCTATTTCCCGCAGGTAGATGAGTTCACCAGGGCTGTCGACTTGAAATATTATGTTTTGAAACAGGTGTGACCTTTTCTCTTTAAGATCAGTCTATGGTCCCTTTTTGAAATGTTTTTTTTTTGAAGAAATTCTTTTAAATAAATCGATTTTATTAAAAATGAGTTTTATTATGCATATCACTGATTGCTTAACATTCTTCTTTGTAGCTATTTATTTAAGGACCTCCTAAATTCAATTGTCACCTTTTTTTATTGTACCAGGTTTTTGAAATTTACTCCCGAAGACAATTTACCAATTTTTTAAAAGATTTAGTAAATTATTAAACGCTAAAAACGTGATTTAGTTAATTTAAAACGATTTAACATCTTACTATTTCTTACCAATTTGCTTATGTTGAAATCGGGGCAATGTCCTTAATCCATATGCCATCTGTACAATTATTTTTATGAGAGCAGTAGATCGAATGGTCCAGTCAACATTTGGAAATTCCAATCAATAGGTATGTTGAAGCGTAGTTGCTATGTTTATTTCAACGAACTTTTTAAATTAAAAGCAATCAGAAATTTTCTAGTTAGCAAAAGTTTAACAAAAAATTGCTAAATACTTTAAAAATGTCTAACTAGTAAATTGTTAAACCTTTAACAATAGGTTCTTTAAAATGTTGCCTTCATATTTGTACAGCAAAAGTTAAACACAACACAGTTTCCAGAAATAAATTGAATGAGAATTTTTCAAAATGCAAATCTTTTCTTCTAGTTAGTTAATTGTTAGTTTGGAGTTAATTTGAAGTGCTGATTTTGAATTCAAACTTCGGTTTTTGCATCTGCTCCAATATACAAAATACCCGTTTTCAACATAATTTTTATATCTATTCAATGTATTTAAACAAAATTGTATGTGATTGTCTTGTTTGAACAACGGATTCGTTACAAAACAAAAAAAAGAAAACATCAAATCCCGTCTGTCGATTTGTCTTGCTTAAAATTTTAACAAAAAACACAATTCTTATTAGTTTTTGTTAATTTGTTTGGTTTTGTTTATGTTGAAAAAAAGTTGTCATTTGAATTTTTCTTAAAGTTAGCAACTATGTTTTGCTTATTTAACAAGTTTAATTTTAATACATTTTTTTTTGTTCCCGAGATTTTTAGTCTAGAAATAATTTTTCACAATTTTTGAAGAATTTCTTGCAAGTTTTTGTTTCTTATAATGGGGCTTTCAATAAGAGCGTAACAAAAGATTTCCTTAAAAAAAAAAAAACAAAAGCTGTTTTAGATATCAATGAAATTTGAAAAAGTCCAGACGCTGAACCCAATTTTCAACGATTTTCAAGCATAAATCGGCTGATACTGCTACACGCTCGATATTCGCACGAAGTTCATCAATCGTCGCTGGCTTGTTGGCATAGACCAAACACGTGACATTGTCACACAGGAAATTGTCTAACGGCGTCAAATCGCACGACCGAGACGGAGCATCGACTTGACCATTTCATGAGATAACACGTTCTCAAAACTTGGTTTCCAATACATTAATTGTGACATTCGCTGTGCGGATTGTGGCACCGTCCTATTGGTACCACATTTCATTCAAGTCTATGACATCTAATAGGGCCAAAAATATTCGGATTCCATCAAACGATAGCGATCTCCATTCACAGCAACGTACCGGTCTTGGTCGTCACGGAGAAAGTACGGGCTAATGGACGCCACCAGCCGATAAACCACACAAAATTGAATTTTTTGGGATGCAATGATGACTCATGGAATACGTGTGGATTGCTGCTAGACCAATACTTTATATTTTGTTTATTGACGAAGCTATTCAGCCAGAAATGAGCCTCATCGCTGAAGATAATTTTTCGATGAAAATCCGAATCATTTTCAGGATGTTGCTCAGCCCAATTCACGAAGGTATGACGTAATCTTGTAAGCATGTCGGCCTTTTCTCAAAATTCTCGACACTACGGGCACTTCTTTGTCTTACTAGCTCGGGATTAAACTGCATTGTGGATTCAAATTTTTCCACTAAACGCTCAATTGTTGATATGACGATCATAAGTTGGACGTAGCGCTCTTAACGTTAAGGACACAGGCTTCGAATTTTGGTTATAAATTTTAATAATTTCGACTCGTTGTTGGCTCGTATATCTTTCCATCATGAAATGGCAAGCCTTACTAAAAATAAATGACAAAAGATCGTCAAGAAATATGGCGTCGTCGTTTGCTGTCCATATCGCTCTACTTTTATAGCATCCCTTATGAAAACGAAAACCCCTGTATAAAAATTTACTAAGTGACGAAAACTATATTTTCTATAAGAAAAAATTAGTTTGAAGCCAGTATTTACAATTTTTTATAAGATATATGATTTGAAAATATCAAATCCCAGCTATGTTTTTTAAGGCTTGTATTTTTTCAAAGAAAACTGTCGATCTTTTCTAAAGTTTTACAGAATGTTTAAATCATTCATTTCATAAGATGAAATTGGGTTGAAACCAATGCTTTTTTTAAAAACCAAAATTCGATGTTTTCCCACTTTTAGTAAGTTTTCGAAAAATTGTCAACTCATTTTTTCTAAACAAGGTTTCCCAATTGAAGGTTCACACGAATGTCAAGAAATGTCAAAATGAGTCCCTTTGATAGGAGGCGTTATATTGTTAAATAGTAAAATTGTACTTAAGTACCATCTACGACAGCTCTGAAAATGTCACACACTTTTTCTTTTATTTATTTATGTGATTTTTTTCTGTTTTTTGAAAAGAACAAAAAAAATAACAACTTTAGTTGAGGAAGTCTCAACCTCATTTACATTATGGCTTAGAATATTTTATGAAAATGAACAATTTTGCATGCACGTTTAGGTTGTAAGTATAATAAGTGGAAAATCACGATGGAAAAGGACAATAAGGAAGATAATGCTTAGAGGAATTTTAAAAGGAAAAATACCAAGGAAACACCATAACCTAGATATACCCTACCTTCTTCGTCTGCCTTACCTTACCCAAACCTTACCTTAACCGACCTACCTATTTACCATGAGAAGAAAATGAATTGAAATTTTCTTTTCCTGTTTTCATTTTGAGTTTTTTGTCTTACCTGACTTCTATATGTACCTTCCATACCTACTTACTTATTTTATTTTATTTTGTTTTGGTTTTTACTTAGAAACATAAAAAAAAAAAAACAAGTCTCCTGAAACAAGACGAAAGTTTATAATATTTTCTTGGCAAACTTTTAGCGTGATGCTGGAACCTATACGTACTATGGGAAGGTATAAGGAAAATTGAAATGCAGATGCGGTGTGTTAAATATAAATTTTTCTTAAGTCACTATATATATAGGCATACCTTGAACCTATAGCTGAAGAAGAAATGAAGACTTAAAAGGCAAAAAATGAAGAAATAAAACAAAAAACTAAAGGAAAAGATTAAAAGAAAGTAAACTTCAGGGAGGATTTATGAACGCTCTTTCCTTGATGGTTTTGTTTTTAAAGTTTGGACTTTTAGTGGTATTAATTTTTTGTTTTTTATTGTAAGGACAAACTAGATTTATATTAAACGCAATAAAATTAATATAAAGTCCACTTCTTCTATCAATAATGGAGATTTAATTAAAGTTTAATTAACTTTAAGTGCCAAGCTTCTTAAATAGTTTCAAGTTTATCCACTCGAAATATGATCAGGACAAAGTTTTGAATGCATATCGATATTGGAAGAGTATAAAAGTCAGGTTTCATATTTAAGCTTTCTTAAGAAAATTTTATTTTGACTTAAGTAAGTTGCAAATGTCTTTTTGACAGTCGATAAGTAATAAAATTTAAAAAAATAAATTGGAATGCTATGTTATACATGATTTTTAAATGTCCGTCATTTTGTCAATAACAATATTACCTTTAAATAAATTTGACAGCCCAAAGTTAAGGATTGTCAAAAATTGATCATTAGACATGTGAACAGAGTTTTTCTCTGTTGAAATATGAACGTTTTTAAGCAACAATTAAGCCATTGTGGGTTAAAGTCTACGCTTTTTTATACCTTTATATGACGAAGACATTATAAATTTAAAAATACATGAAAGTTGAAAATTATGTAGCGATCCAAATTAATCTTAAACATTGGAACAACACATTCATGATGTACGGCTTAAGGACTCTCTAGTACGGCTAAAATTTAGCTCTAAAATAATCTTATAAACATTTCGAGAAGCGCTGTTTTTACAGGAAGAATTCAGCTAACAAGAAACATTAATTCGATGTTCGAATTACGTCAATGAGTTTATGATGTTATTACTAACTTACTTACTTAAGTTGGCGTTACAGTCCTGTGTGAACTAGGGCCTCACGTAACAAACTTCTCCAACAAGATCGGTCCCTAGCTAGATTTCTTCAGTTGCACACTCTAAATTGGGTGAAGTCACTTTCAACTTGTGTGTACCATCTGATCCGCGGGCTTCCTCTACTGCGTTGTCCTGTTTGCGAGGATTCGAAAATTTTCCGGTCCCGAGCATTAGTGTCCATGCGCTCTACTCATCCATCTTAGTCGTTGGGCTTTTATCCTTCTAGCTAAGCCTATGTCGCTGTGCCGTCCGTCTAGTTCGCAGGAAGAACTTTTCTCTCGAAACGACCCAAGGTGTTTTCATCCACTTTTGTCATAGAGTATTCTAGTCATAAATGCCCCCTTTATACCAGCTGAATTCTTCAGATTATTTCAATTTCATCAGCATATGCCAGTAATTGGACAAACGTTTGTAAGATAGTGCCTTTACTGTTCACGAGGGAGCTCTGCATTATTCTTTCAAGGACTATGTTAAAGAAGTCGCAGTTCTGTTAAGTTGTTTCAAAAATTTATAGAAAACCTTAAATTCTCCATCCACAAACGGATAAGTTTAGCAAGTATGCCACAACTAGACATCCCTCTATACAGTTCTCCATTGTAGATGCTGTCATATGCGGCCTTGATCAATCAATGAAAAGATGGTGGGTGTCGATTTTATGTTCTTCTTTTTTTTCAGGATCTGCCGTAATAAGAATATTTAATCGACTTTGGACTTTTTAAACCATACTAATGAGGACCTATCAGGTTGTTTACGATGGGCATTAGCCTTTTGCATTATACGCCAGAGAAGGTTTTGTTAGCGATATTAAGTAAACCGATACCTCTTGTTTCCCTTCTTTCCAAGATCATGAAAACGCTGATTTTTTATTAGCTCAAGAAATATCTTGAAGATCGCAAGCCCCTTAATAACCATCAGGACGTCTTTTGTAGCAATAGGTCCACTGGTGAATTATGGTTCATCTTACTGAAGAGTGAAGCAACTCTTTACATCGCTTTGGAGAAAGTAAGGTTATTGCACTTGATATTGCAAAAGCATTTGATAGGTTTTTACATCATGCTCTCTTATCGAAAATGCGTGCTTTCGGTTTTCATGAATCGTTCAATACAAGAAATATTGAATGGATATAAGTCTGAAAACCATAAAATAAATGCTGGTGTGCCCCAGGGCTCTGTTCTATCTCCAACACTCTTTCTCATTTGTTTTAATAATCTCCTGTCTGCAACATCTATTCCAATACATTGTTTCGCTGACTATAGTAATCTAAGCTTTTCATATTCGTTTTCAGACTCACCTCCCTCTTCTTCGGATGTGGAACTGCAACGACAAAATATGAGAAGCTCATTAAATTCTAACCAACCTGTTCAATGGGGATTAAAAAAACCCTTGGAATTTAATGCTTCGAAAACAAAAAGCTGCCTTGTATCGTTAAAGCGAGATATACCCCCATTGCCACTATCCATGGATGGCACTTGCATCAATGAGACTGAACACTTCAATATTCTATGTGTGTCACCAACCACTTCTTGTGGTTCTACGCGATGTCGCCAAAAATGCCACAAATTGTTTGGGTTTCTTTAGGCGATGCAAGAAATATTTCAACCGTTCTAATCTGGCTGTTATATACAAGACTTATATACGTCCAAATCTTAAGCATAACGCTAATCTCTGGGCTGGTGCTCCTGCAACTTACTTAAGCCTCTTGGATAATATTGAACGTAGAGCATTTTAATTGATAGATGATAATATTACCATAAGTTCATTTACTTCGCTTGAACATCGTCGTAAGGTCTCTTGTCTGACCTTTTTTACCGTCATTTTAACGGCTTATGCTCTAGTGAAATATCCAATTGCATTCCTCCCCTTAAACAGTTCAACCGTAATACTCGCGCTTTTAGGAGTGCTCATAAGTATACCCACGAGCCCAACTTCGCCCGTACTGACAAATACAGAGATTCGTTCTTTAGCCTTCTACGCGAATGTGGAATGCCTTTCCTAGTCTTTGCAATATTCGGGAATTCAAAACCAATGTGCATCGACGTCTCCTTAAAAAAAAATATATTGAATGTATCATCCTTCCTGACAGCGGAATTAGGTTCGTTTTCCTCTTTTTAAAGTCTGCAGAAGGACCACTTCCATATCCTTACGTGCGTTCCACTTGCTCAAAAAACATTTGCCTGCCAACATTCCTCTTCAAACCATTCGGCATTTTCAATTATACAAATTGGAACTATTACCACAACTTTCAACTTTCCAAAACGAATATTACAAATTTAGATAATAGATGCTTCACACCACCCACCCCTTTCATCTGTTATTCCTCCTGTTAAACATTACAGGAATTTTCATCAAAATAGCCTAGCGTATAGCTTCTGTCGTACTCTTATGTACAGAGAATCGTTCTTTAGCTGCACTACGAGAATGTGGAATAGCCTAATGAGCTCTTCTTTTCCTTTTATTGCTATATTCTGTAATTAACATATATTTGTAACTTTTAGTAAATTGAAGATAATTTCATGCTGTACAAATAGGCTAAACTAATCATTATGTATTTTATCAGCACAGAAGAATTGTCTGATGATGGCTAATAAGTAAAGTCCCCTTTCTACAAGGACAATATTTTGAAAATTACACAAAACAAACTTGTTATTAGTAATTTGTAACTTATTGGCTTTGTGAATTAACCCAAAAACTATATTCTTAATTTAAACATGCAAAACTCATATATTCTATATTGGTACACTCTACTCTCATCCTTTGACATCAGTAAAACTTTATAATCATGCAAGTTTCTTCATCATACATTTATCCAAAGACACTAAAATCAAGAACAAGAGAAAGACGAAATTTTCGATTCAATTCATTTTGTATGCAAGTCAACTATAAAATTTTTGGAATAAATTTTCCAAAAAAACAACACAACCAACTTAAAATGTGATTACAAACTTTTATGATCTTTTTTATTTCTTACTTCTTCCGCAACTCAAAATTATCTAACCATATAGTTTTTAGTTTTAGGTACAAAAATAGAAGTAAAAGAAAGAAAAAATCTACAATGATGCCCCCAAAGCCACCATCTAGACCATATCTCTGAAACCGACGACAAAGTAGTTTGAAAAAGAGAAAAGTTTTCTGAACCAAAAGCCACATAACCACTTGTTATTGTAGGAAAGTACACTCAAAATAGTGTACGGGACCTTCACAATATATATATTTATATAGGACTTCCGCAATATGCACGTTGCAATACAATAATGCAATTTCAAAGGACACACTCGAAATATGTGCACAGTAAAACCCTGATTAGTGCTTCAAACTAAAATAAATTACACGTTCAAATAGTACCTTTTTATTTTTGAAAACAATGATTCTAGTGGTTAAATTTTATTATTATTATTCGTTAAATACGTTAACAATTCTTGTAAATAAATATATTCTTAATACATAAACGCAAAAATCTTTCTGAATCGAGTCTTGTAAAGGGTTCGGCGCGGCGTAGAAAGTTGACCGTTCTGTACAGGCATATTCCAAAACGGAAATCAAGACACAAATCTCTTACTGAAACCCAGAAGCCTATTTGCTTTTTTAACTATTTTCATTAAATGTTAGTTAAGAAACTAAGACAACAAGACGATCTCTGAATAAAAATTATTTCTTCTTGCAGGAAAAGACAGTCATCGCCAAGCATTAGGACGGAGGAATTTTGTATGATCGAAACCAAATCATTTATAAATAAAACAAATAAAATAGGACCAAGAAGGCTACCATGACACAATTTTTCACAAAGAAACTTGAACTTGAACACTCATTACGACATTTAGCACTATGACGTCGTTAAAACCTTGCTGTGCTAGTCTTAAAAGTAATTTTTATTACTGATTTCAAAGGCCTTGACGCAATCAGTAAAAATACAATCTTATTGTTAAAATTTTTCAAAAACATCTTAACAAAAGGGAGTACACGAAGACATTTGTCCACCCAACGGATCCGTTCATTACACCAAACATTTGTTCACTACAGAGGACACTATAATGAAAATAGAGTTTTCGAATTTCTTCTAGTATTGGTCAAATACTCGTAGCTTTAAAATATCGTCACGCTCATTTCTGTTACAATAATTGCAAAGGAGAGGTAGATCTGACCGATGCCGAATATAATTCAAGATCAATATTTATTTCAACCCTTGCTCTGAAAATTGAACTTATTGCTCTTGCAGAAAGTCTATTATTGAAATAATTTGTCGCATTGGTATTTAAGGAGTGGCTTAGATTTCTAAATATTTCTCTTGATGACGATGATGATGCTCTATTTAAATATTGAAGATATATATTATCATCAACTTTTGCTATAACATTTAAAAAGATATCTTGCCAGTTATCTACATTATGTTAAACTCATTCAGTTTAAGAGAAACATTATGCAATCGGACAAGTTGAGTCCATTCCTTAAAAAGCGATGCTTCTGCAAAAGAACCTTCAAGATAGATGTGTGAAGACTCGAACTTGGTTTACTCATTACTCTTGTTAGAAAATCTGCATGCAATTTCAAATTTTTTATATAAATCGGCGTAATTCCAGACTCAACCTGAATGGCATAGGTTGGAGTTGAATTAGGTAACCGAAATAGTCTTTTGAAAACGAGGCGTTAAATCAACTCTAATTCCTCAAAAAAGTTGTGACCAAAAGCTTGAATACCGAAAGACAAGTTGCTTGGAAAGGTCGGTATTTAGATCCTAAGTCTATGTTTTTGTTTTTGTTTGATAAGAAAGTTGGCCACATTATGTTGGGAGCTACTTTAGCTTCCTTACTCTTACGCTAAAATGTTTATTGAAGCTATCGTTAGCAGACGTCAACACTCCTAGATATTTTAATTGATGTACTATTTCAATATTTTGATTGTAAAGGAACTAAATTTCTTCTCTCAACCTTCTACAACTCCCTGAATCAAATACCATTATCTTTGTTTTCTCTGAGTTTATTTTAAGGTCCTAGATATTGCAGTACGTTTGGACCCTATTGGTTTGTAGCTGGAGAGAAGATTGGTTATCCGCTAGTATAACCAAGTCATCCGCGTAAGGAAGTAAAGGGGGAACAAGATTGGACTGAGGATACATCCTTGGGGAACACCTCCAGTCGTTTAAAAACAATTTGAAACCTCGGCCCCATCCCAAACTGTAGCATAAGTTTTACATACAAATTTTTCGTTGATATTTAGAAATTTCCTAAATATAACAAGTGAGGCCATTTTCTAAATGAAAGCTAGTCGATTGACGGTATCAAATGCAGCTTTTAAGTCGATAAAGCAAGCATACATCTTCTTTTTCTTTTGGGTACCTTTGTTAGCAATACTTGAAAAAGCAAAAATATGGTCAACCGTTGAAAAGCCCTCACGAAAACAAACTTGAAACGCACTTAAGCGATTGTTTAATTATACCTTATTAATAAGTCTTTTGTATAGGTTTCTAGCAAATACCTTTCTAATGGAATTCAATATTGAAATACCTCTGTAATTCTCAGGTAAGCTAGCATCACGTTTCTTAAATATTGCAAAAATAACATCTTTATTAAAGCTTGTGGGGACGCAAGCGGAATCGTACACAAATAATAATTGAACTTCAGTGAAAAGAAAGGACGCTTCAAACGATAGGCATTCTAAGGATTTGTTTCTATTTAACCTCTAGTTTATTTGTCTTTGCCTCTTAATTGCCTTTCATTTCGTAGAAATTTAACATATTTTACTTTAGAAGAATTCTTTTAAACATCAGATGAATAATTACAACTTCTGTTATTTTGAATATTAAATAATATGGATTTAATTTGTATATAAAAAGTAATTATCTTGGTGTTTTTATCAATAGAAATAAATGACAATATATTAATTTAAGCTGGGTTTTTAAATGGCAGAAACGGGTTTGACTGTATATATAGTATGTCTGTTTTAGTAACAGAAAGAGCATTCTAGAGATGACAATATCCTGTATGCAAAAACTTGATCTCCTTTTCGTCTTTGACATTCTTTTCCTTGCCTTGTCATTCTATAGTAATCTTTGGCTTGGTCATGGTCGTTGTTGTATAGTCTTCGGCATGGTTGTCTTTTTAACTTATTTTCTTTTTGTTTGGTCATTTTTATTAGGGAAACATACCAACACCCAGAGCTCGAGCCAAGCATTTTTGCCACTGAAAAATCCTTTCTATTTTTAAATTGCATGGTTCAACAATGTTTGCCTTCATATATTCCTGACGACTGATGGCAATAGCAACGGCGGCGTCGGCTGTGGTCATCATCTATAACTTTATAAAAGACCTCTCTTCCATGCAAAGTTTTATCATAAAATCTTTGTTGGACTTTGTTCAAAAAGGGAAAAACTCTAGCTTTAGCCTAAACGCACGTAGGATACACAACAACAACACAACATACGCAGCAGCATCAATTCAATTCAAAGTTCAAAGGATAACAATAAGAAGATGTGATGGAACGAATTGTGGTTATACTCGTACATCACAAAAGCGGATTTAATATACCAATATGCAATAGATTTTAAGGGCGATGAAGGACGACGGATGAGGTAAAATTGGATAATTTTATAAAAAAAATATGGTAAGAATTGTTGCAGCTGTTTTCAAACTTTACGGCTGAAAAAATATAGTTTTGTGGCAAAGTTGACACAAGACTTACCGCAAACAATCTGGCAGTTGAATATTGTGCAACAACTTAATTTTCACATTATTTTTACTTATACAAAACTGTCACGTGTAGTACCCGTGGCATGATGGTTAGTTCGTTGGACTGTCATTCAAGAAGTCTTGGGCTCGATCTCTACCTATGCCATCTAAAGTTTCTTTCACAGGTACTGCGTCTTGAAAGGAATTGCCAAATTCTCCAAGAGTAATTCTTGTAATGAAAAGTGCTTTCTCAAATTAACAGTTCGGATTCGACTTAAAACTGAAGGTCCCCATCCCCTCCATCCCTGGCAACGTTACTCGAACACAAGGATAGTTGAGAGTTGTAAGTCACTAGGCCCTAGTTCTCAATAGACTTTTGCGCCACCCAATTTATTTTTATTTTTAAAGACTGTCAGCTGTCAAATAGTATTTTTCATGCAGGAACCTCATGGCAAGTGTTTCAAAATTTGTATGATCCAAACTTATAGTAGTTGCCATAACAATTTCTAGTCAATAATCGTAAATTATAATTCTCTCAAAAATGGTCCTATTGATTTTAATTCAATTTTCTCTTATTTCTATTTTCTTAACTTGGCTTCTTTCAATATAAAAATTTCTCTTGAACAAGGTCTCGTATATTGTCCGAAAAAAAATTGACTTTCCTTAGTTCAAAATAAATTATACGTCTCAAGCTTTCTGAAACTATTATAAGTTTTGACCAAAAACTTATCCTTATATCTTGATTGCCGTTTTAGCCTTAAAAACCCAAAAATTGCTAGTCTAGTGGATACCTTCCTACCTTCTTTTATTATCTTGACATACCTGTCCATAAATCTGAGCATGGACATAATTTTTTCTTTTCACCAGAAACTTTGTTTTTCATCCAGGTTCCTCTAATATTAAACACAGTGATTGAAAAATTGAAAACGCTTATTTCTCAAAAATAATATGCTAAGAAATCCTTCATCCACGTTGAAAATATATTTAAAAATGAAACTCCAAACCCAAACGGAATTAGAAACTGTCCAAACTAATAATTTGATAATATTGATTACACTGGTTGACAAGGATTTGTTCCTGGCAATCAAAATGTACTTAACTCAACTCTTAACTAAAATCCTACTTCAAAATTACTCTATAACGTAGGGTTATTAAGGTTTTTTAAAAACAAAAAAAGGACACGTATAAATGCAAGGCTATTTGAGGCTAGCTAAATTCATACAGAAGCTTTTTTTGACTAAATTCGTGATGTTTTTTAAAGTGTTTAATCCCTTTGTTGATATTAGGTTAAAATATTTATTGTATTTCATAACATGTTCGAAAATTCTTCATAAGTTGTTGGATTTCAATAGTTTTAAATTAACCATTTTTAAACGCTGTGTTGTTTGTGATTCCTAAATGTTTTTCAACAGAAAAAAGGCAAACCGGATTGAAAGTAATTTTTGTGCCTGTAATAAATTCATCGTCTAAGAAATTGTTTCATAAGTTTTTGAAATATCTTAATAAATATAAAAATTATGTTGAAAAGGGTTATATTTGAAACTTAATCGAAAAATTAAAATAAAAGCTTGGATTTTAAGAAGATAAGAACTAAAAATAAACTCCAAGAACTATTTTTCAAAACTGTGAAAGTATCAAATTCAATATTTGGTCAAATCATCAAATAGAGTCAAATGAAGATTCATAATTCATAACATAACATAATGAAAATTTTTAAAAACTATGTAAGATAGTAAAATGATGATGATAGTTTTAAAGCAGATGTCGGTCAACATTAGTTTTGAATTCCTGAATATTGCAATGACTGGGAAAGACAGAGTAGGATAAGGCATTCCACATTCGCGTAGTACGGCTCAATAACGAATCTCTGAATTTTACAGTTGGACCAAAGCTAGGCTCTAGGGTATACTGACGAGCATTCGTAGAAGCGCGAGTATTAAGGTTGTACTGTTTAAGGAGAGGAATGCAGCTGAATATTTCTTTCAAACATAAACCGTTAAAATAATGGGTTAGAAAAGAAACCTTATGTCAATACTCTAGCGAAGTAAATAAAGTAATAATGATATTATTACCTATCAATTCAAATGATCTACGTACAATACTGTCCAAGAGGGTTAAGTAAGTCGCATGAGCACCAATTCAGAGATGGGAGTTATTCTCAAGCTTTGGACTTATATAAGTCTTGTAGATAACAACCAGATCAGAGGGGGAGAACAATTTCTCAAACTCAAACACCTTTCGGAATTTTTAGCTACATCGCGTATGTGATCGTTCCATAAGAGAGGTTGACGACACACCTACCGAGAATATTGAGATGTTCATACTCATTGATGCAAGTGCCATCCATAACAGGGTGATTTTCAGCACTGATTTAAACGGCTGAGGCACGTTTCATAATTTGTTTCACTGTCAAGCATCTTCAGTCTATAATTTAACAATAAATCGTCTTTCAAACGAACAACGGTTGGAAATTATTGAACTTTATTATCAAAATGCGTGATCTGTTAAGAAAATTCATCGCGCGCTTCTTGCATTTTATGACAAGTTAGGTTAATATGATCAGGGTACGTAAATAAGCAGAATTGTCGATTTCGGAGTGAATACCAGCCAGAAGCATTGCAAGAACTACTAATGTATCCAGAAAAAGTCACAGTTTGGTGCAGTTTATGGGCTGGTGGACTTGACTTGCATGACATGTGGTTTCAAAAAGACGGTGCCACATGCACAGCACGCGCAATAATAGACTTATTGAGAGGCGAATTCGGTGAACATTTTATTTCACGTTCGGGACCGGTCAATTGGCTGCCTAGATCGCGTGATTTGAGGACCAGTCAAGATCAACATTTGCATGAAACAATCTTTTAACACACACATAAATATTTCATGAATTTTTCTGAATTGTATGCGTTTTTTTTTTAAACCTTTCCCAAAGCTTATTATATTTTGTCGTTGCAGTTCCACATCCGAAGAAGAGGGATGTGAGTCTGAAAACAAATATGAAAAGCTGAGAGTATTGTCTTCAGCGAAACAATGTATTGGATTAGAAGTTGCAGACAGGAGATCAAAAATAAAAATGAAAAAGTGTTTTGGCGATAGAACAGCGCCCTGGGGCACACCAACAATAATTTTGTGGTTTTCAGACTTAAACCCAACCAATACTACTTGTATTGAACGATAGGAAAGGTAATGACAAATCCAATGAAGGAGGTATTCATAAAAACTTAAAGCACGCATTTTCGATAAGAGAGACTGACGCTAACCTATCGAATGCTTTTGAAATATCAAGTGCAATAATCTTACTTTGCTCCACTGTTCGTATAATGAACCATGAGATCACCTATAGCTGCCTATCTTAAAAAATAGGGACTTTTTTAAAACCGAATAACACGAAAACGCCAAATTTAAAAACCTGCTTTGACCTTGGCTCAATTTGATAACTAAAGAAGTCCAGGATCAGAACATTTAAATCATTCATTAATTTGAATAGAGTTATTTAGGTTGAAAAACTTTTGAATTAGTGAAATGAAGTCTTTCAAATTGTAACCTTTTTATATATTTGGAACACTTTAAAGATTGAAGAATTTTTGAAACAGGGAAATATTTTCAAAAATTGTTTCAAACTCTAATCTCGCGTTACTGTGAGACTTGTTAATACAACTGTGGTGGATTAGGAATATGTGTCTTATGTCTTCTAGAAGCTAAGGCATCAATATCAGTTTGTTAAGAACTTTAAGTTTTTAGACAAGGTGGATTTAAGAAGTTTGGGAGCAAAAACTTCAATAGTTCTTTTAAATGTTCTGATCAAAGGCGCAGAATTCACAATTCCACTCTTGTGAATTATAATCCGAAGAGAAAATTCTGATGCAAGGATACAGGTTTTCCCCCTATATATCGTCTGACCATCTCTGTTGTATTGTCAGTTTGTCCTGCATCATATTGCTGTCAGTGAAATTGACTCAAATGACTACTATGATGGTTGTTTTGAATTCTTCTATACATAAAACCATACAAAACGGATGGTCAAAACTTTTTTTGGATTTCCTCTTTCTTTGCCCCGCAATTTACTTTGATGTTTTTGTGTATGCTGTCTATGCGGATATATCGTGCGACCCTCTTCTTAAAACTTGTCCATTTCAGTAGTCTTCTATATTTGTCAACAGCAGGACGACAGGATTTTTGCTTTTGTGTTGAGTGGAAATCGTTTAAAGTTGAATTTTTGTTTTGCTTTGACATCGCAATAAGATTCCTTACAATACTGAATCATATCAGAGATGGCTTCGATTTTGGTCATGTTGTTCTTTCTTCTTACTTTGATGAATATTAACATGGTGCGTTATTAAGGATATCTTTTAGAATTCCATCGAAGTTGATAAGTCTTGACAAAAAAAGAGGAAAAATACACAAGTTTTAAAGCTAGGAAAGAGGGTGATGGATTTCCCCTATGGGGCTCCTTGACTTTTTCAAAAGATTCCAATTAACGCAGATGATAAAGAAAAAAGACATTTTTTCAAAGCATACAAATTGCGTAGGACTCATTATTATTAAACCTTCGTAACGTTTAAGTCTTTTTAAAAGGTGTCAGACAAAATGTAGGTTACATCTAGGGTTCTTTTTCCTTCTACAACTATGAGATTTTACATATGAGTATACGGACGTAAGTTGTATGAAGTTAGGAAGAAGATGTGAGTAAAAAATCCTGACAAATATCGATTCCTTAAGGAACAAAAAAAGTGGAAAAAAGTCCTTTAAATAATTAATGAAAAGCACGCAAATGTGTGTCCTAGAAACGGAGGTAGGTAAATGATAAGTGCCGGATAGTGGGCATAGGGTAGAATGTAAAATGCAACTCTGGAACTAGGCTAAGCAAATATCTAACGTTCCTTATGCATGTCAAAGTAGATAGTTTATTTTTAAACACGAAGGAAAAGGAATGTCGGGTAAGAAAACTTTATTGTTTCAGACTGTTTTTGTGGATGATTTGACGTCTTGATGTGTTGATTTGGTAAAAAAAATTGCACAAAAATGTGCCAGGAACTTATTAAAAAATTCTTCCGTGCTTAAGATCTTTTCTGGTAATTGGAATTTGAGAGCTGTTGAAGGGCCGGACTACAGTTGTTGCACCTATTACGGTTATGAACTATGAAGGTTATAAAAATCTAATAGGTCACGTATTTGCTCGTAAAGTGAATTAAGGCTTGTCGCTAATAATTACAGATGTAAACCTTTCACGTGTGTTTCGTTTAAAAAGAAATAAAGAAGACTTTATAACAGCTCGCTGTTGGTATCACAAGTTTCCACATCGTTCTAACAGTTTTTTTTTTTCAAAATGAAGTTTCATTTTTGGAAAACGTCATTTAACAGTATAATGGGAAAAGTATTATTATCAACCACTATAACACAAAAAACAATAGAAAACGGTATTAGACAAATGGCAGCCTTGTTTAAGTTCTAGAAACATTTTTTTGTGCAATTGACCATACACTCGAATTCGTTCTTTCCCTAACGCGTTGCTAATAACATTTAGACTTTTTTTTTGGGTCTTTGTCAATACTCTGTATTCAATTCAAGGACTTAACTCTTCTTGTAAAAGTATAACTGCAAAATGTTCATAATTTTTGTAGTGAATTTAAACATTCAAATGCGTTTGGGAAGCGTTTTTTTTTGTGAAAAAGGAACGCTACAACTACATTGCTAAAAATATGAATTTTCAATTTGAAGTATTTAAACACATGTAACTGCTATCATTGGGTCTAAAGGGTTGTTTTGTTTGATAACGTTCTTTTTGGTAGCACTGATTTTGAAAGATTGAGCACATTTTGTTATCAAACATTTCCAGTTTAGTCTTTAATTAAGCAATCAATCGTCTTACAAACTACATTTAAAAATTGTGGATGCAAGATTGGAAACCGTACGTTCTTCGACAACGCCGAATTTTCAGTAAATTGACTCTTTAAAATTTTATGGAAAAATTGTGTTCAGTGACTAAGCTCATTTCTACGTGAACAAGCAAAACTGCTATATATAGACTATTCGCTATAAATCAGATAGAAACTTTGCACCAGCTACCAATGCATTCAAAATAAAATGGACGACTGGGTCATGCGCACTTGCTCATGAATCCAATGAGCCTGTTTAAAAATATTTAATGTAATTTAAGAATTAAAATTGTAACTGCAAAAAAATTAGAACGG
The DNA here is from genome assembly GCF_945859685.1 of Eupeodes corollae. Lineage (NCBI taxonomy): Eukaryota > Metazoa > Arthropoda > Insecta > Diptera > Syrphidae > Eupeodes > Eupeodes corollae. The sequence continues at coordinate 282,009,153 of NC_079147.1, forward strand.
TTTTTAACTTTCCGGGATATTGTAGTGGGTCCGATTTGTCGAATTGAAAATGTTGACATTTCTCGACGTTTCAAGATCAAGAGTCGAAATAAAAGATTTTTTAGAAAGATGTGTGTGCGCTCGTGTGTACGTATGTACGTTCGTACGTTCGGGAAGTTTTTTCGTCGTCCATAGCTCAAGAACCAGTAAAGATATCAACTTCAAATAAATTTTGTTATAAAATGCAGAAATGACTCTCAAGAAAATTGAGTGCGTGATTTTTTACCATATCAATTTAAAAAAAGGTGATCACCCTAAATATCTCACGAACCAATATTGCTTGAGACTTGAATTAAATGTTCTATTTTAAACTGTAACGCGATACCAAAAAACTATATTTTTGGAACAAAATGCAATTAACAGTTTTTTGTACAAATCAAAAAAAAACACTGAAAAAAAATATTTGCCACCTCGAATATTTTACAAACAAAAACTAATTTTATCTCCAAAATAATTTTGTGCAACAAAAAATAAGATTTTTGACATCTTGTAAAATTTTGAGAAAAATCGAATTGACAGTTTTTTGTACAAAAATAAAAACCTAAACAAAAAAAACAATATTAAAAGTTGGTAACAATTAATTTTAGGTTTAAGTATCTTCTCAAAACTTTGAGATATTGGCGTTCAACTAATTTTATCTTATGAGAAATATTGTTTTCAACATTTGATTAAATTTTGAAAAAAAGTTATATTGACACTTTTTCAACAAAAAATAATTACCTTAAAAAAATTAATAAAAGTTCGTAAAACTTGATTTTTAAAAAATTGAGATATAGGCTTCAAATTAGTTTTATTTTATAAAACAAAGTATTTTCAAGATTCAGTTTATTTTATAAAAAATTAAAATCTACAAAAAATAGTACTCAAAATTGGTAAAAATTGATGTTCTGTTCGCGGTATCTTGTGAATTAATAGAAAACGTTGACGTAGTTCTACAAAAAATAGTACGGAAATTTGGTAAAAATTGATACGAATACATATAGACAAACTTTTAAGCAAGACAAATCAACAGACGGGATGGGAAGTTATCAGTGTGGGTCGCATCCCAGCCTCTTTTTTAATTATCAGTTATTGACCTAGTATGTGCAACGTTTGGAGAATGGGGCAATGTAATATGAGATCTTAAGGTGCTAATGGCCAATTTCTCGGCTCACTTGCCAATTTTTGTTGAAACAGAATTCGAAGAACGAGAACAACAAAGTATTTCAGACAATTTCCGGAAACTAAAATGGATACAGAACAAAGCTGACTGGTACTTCTAAATCACAACTTTAACCATCTTCGACAACAGTCAACAACCACAATAGAAGAAATTGAAAACAATATAATAAGAGTAGTATATGCTTCGGTACCAGCAGGGAACCACCCTTTTGCTCATTTTATTCCTAAACAATTGCAATAAATTACGCAAACTCTCATTTAAATATTTAAAGCTCTTTAGAGCAACCAATTCCAAGTATTATAAAAATATGTACCTAAGAGCCAACAATAAAATAAAACAGCTTTGCGCTACTAAGAAAATAAGCTACAACATAGACCTAGCACATCAGCTACAGCTTAGTAAAAATTCAAAGGAATTTTGGCAAAACGTTCGTAAAGTTAGCGGGTAGCGCAAATGTATGAATATAACTCTCGAAGCTCAGACTATATAGGAGCTGATTTTAAAACTCCGTTGTCGGCTGAAGAAAATCTTCATACCTTCAGCTTTGCGTTACAGAACACGTGTGTTTCCGACCTAGGCTGCTCAATATCATTAAGTGAATTGGGAATAACTCTCACGAAAATTAAAAACAACAAAGCACCTGGAAGCGATGAAATACCAGTAGAGTTTTTCAAAAATTCAAATAATAGCTTAAAGACCTAAATTCTGGATTCCTTCTACCGCCTCTATGAGAATGCTTGTGTTTCTTAAAATTTTCCTAAAGCCCTCATTTTCACAATATTTTAGAAAGGAGATTCTAATCATCCTGAGAACTACAGGGGAATATCCATTCTCAACTCGCTTAGAAAGATATTTGCAGGATTTTGTATGAAAGATTATTTAGCTGCACTGAAAGAACTAATCTTCCCATCATATTTCAAGCTGGCTTCCGCTCTAGGATCACCACTATGGTTCACATATTTGCATTGACAATAGAAATCAGATTGAAAAAACAAAAACTTTATGTCTGTTTCGTTGATTTCAAAGCATCCGATACAGTAAACAGACAGGCTTTGCTTTATAAGCTCTCAAATATGGGAGTTTCACGAAAATGTTTGATGGTGTATTTTCAATTTCTGAAATCTTCAAACGCAGCTGTATGGGATGGATCTAAACTGTCAGAGTGATTCGAAACAACGGCAGGCGTTCCACAAGGATGCATTTTGAGCCCTCTGATATTCGGTCTGTTTATTGATGAATTTCTACCAGGTCAAAGTTTTTGTCTATGCTGACGATTTGGTATTACTAGCCGATAATTCTTTTTCAGTCCAACTTCAAATTAATAAATTACAGTCGTACTGTCAAACATGGGATCTAGAAATTACGTTCAAAAAACAAAAGAAATGATATTTGAAAACCGACAATGTAGAAGAGCTCCTGCAGAAGCATGGAGAATTGGTAGCGAACGGATTGAATGTGTACGTGAATTTAAGTATCTAGAAGTTCTGTTTACATATAACTTAAACTTTTACAAGCACGCCAAAAAAAAAACGAGTAAAGCTAAGTTAGCATTGAATTCAACGTGGCCGACTTGTTTTGCAAATTCCGATATTGACTATGCGTCAAAATTCAAGGTTTTTAATGCTACAGTCAACACCTGTATGTGCTATGGGATGCAAGCGTTTGGGATTACTCCGTCCTAAGAGTTTGAGTAGGTCCAAAGACATTTTCTTAAACGCATATTTCGTTTGCCTAACTCCAGGCCGACCTGCGCGATTCATGTCGAAACAGGATTACCACCAATCTATATAAGAAACCTTAAGGCTACTTTAGACTATTATACGAGAGTGATGAGAAGAAAAGCCTTCATAAATTGATATTGGTTAGACTATTGCAAACAAATGCATCACCTTTCAGGGAATGGAATCAACTGGCCCTACCTCATGAAGTCGCGTTTTCAATAACTGAACGAAATCTGCATGAGTGGTTTGATTTTTTTGCGACATCATCATCTCAAGAATAGATGACGCAATATTTGATCAGAGCTTCTTCTATCAACTCCTACTCTCACCTCCCCGCATTGAACATCGGGTGCCTAGTACCTCAACTGGAGATTGGGTTCCAACCCCAGTGGAAAGTTGTTGGGGGCAGCAAACGAGAGAGGGGGGAGAGGTGTTTCCACTAAGGCACCTGTAGGAAACTGCACCGAAATATATATATATATACAAAAAAAATCTTAAAACAATTAATACCCAATTGAATAACTTGGCAACCCTACCCATAAGAATAAATAAAAAGTAACTAACATAATAATACCTTAATACAATAATCTCTAATAATATTTAAAATATTAATAATAATAATAATAATAATAATAATAATAATAATAATAATAATAATAATAATAATAATAATAATAATAATAATAATAATAATAATAATAATAATAATAATAATAATAATAATAATAATAATAATAATAATAATAATAATAATAATAATAATAATAATACACACATAACAAAATAATGAACTTTATAGCCCAGACTATAATAATAGATAGCAAATATAATAACGCAATGATAATATTGCACACTAAACTCATTATATAACTAAGTCTATTTTTTTGTCTCTATACCAAACCTCCGTTTAACTGAGAAAATACATTATGAATACGATACATATTAGCTTACATAATATGTAGGTACATAACTCAGTCTAACTGTTAGAATTGATGTTAGAATTGATGGCATGATTTATATACCACGACCTCGAACTGTAGGAATTGACCGCTACGTATGTGGGATGATTATCCCGCAAGAGTGAGAGTTAAGAAAGTTAGAACCTGCAGTTACTATAATTAGTTAAGAGTTAGACAGTTGATCTGGGAATATAAATCAGTGCGGTTCGGTCTCTAGTTGATCCTTTTATTATAATAGGATTACGCGATTCTAGTTGAAGTAATAAAAGTAAAAAAAATAATAAACGATATATTCTTTGGTGATCAAATTTTAAAGAACAAAAAAAAAAAACAGAAAATGAAATTAGTTTTGGATTTAGTTACCAACTGAGTTAAATATTAAGTTATGTATAAAATATGAATACCTACCCGGAAAAAAAAATTAAGTATAGGAAAAAATAAAAGTACAAAATTATTAACCAGTTTACTTACCTGCTGAAAAAAAAAAATACTTACCTGTTGAAAAAAAATGAATACTTCCCTGCTGAAAAATTGAATACTTACCTGTTAAAAAAAATTATTACTTACCTGCCTAAAGAAAATTTAAATAAAAAAAAATATAGAAAAAAAAAACCCAGTGATATTCCCCTGCCGAAAGAAAAATTAAACCCTTTTACCTACCTGCTGAAAAATTAATAAAACAGAAAAAAACCCAGTGTACTTACCTGCTAAAAAAATTAATAAAAAACATAGAAAAAAACTCAGTGTACTTACCTGCAAAAAAAAATGAATACTTCCCTGCTGGAAAAAAATTGATACTTACCTGCTTAAAGAAAATTTAAAGTAAAAAAAAAAATATATATAGAAAAGAAAACCCAGTGATACTTACCTGCTGAAAACCATTTAAAATAAATAAAAGGATACTTACCTACAAAAAAAAGATAATCGGAAATTACCAATTAGGAAATAACAACCAATACCTACCTACCTACTTACCTGTGATCATCGTACTCCCCTGGAGGATCATCAACCGGAACAACCCCGTGAAATTTCTCCCTTGTGATACTCACCTCCCTACCTTTCGATTTTCTGCGTACCTTCCCCCCCTTTTCCCTAATTGTATTATGTATCTTGCTTGTCCGACGTGGTGTATATGTGTAAATTATAGAATTTGTATATATAATAATTAATCAAACAAAAAAAAAATTTAATCTGAAAAAAATGGGAAAAAAATTATGTATAGCTATAAACTGTACTTACCTGAAAGAATTTTAAAATTAATCGAAAAAGAAAAGAATTTAATAATAGAGTAAAAAAAAAAAAAAAGTGTCATCAAAACATATCAAAATATTTCTTTGCTTTTTGTCGAATTAGTTTCTTTCCCAGTGATAAATAAAAGGAGGAAACCAAGGTGGTGCACTACATTGGCGGCAACGAATCCAAGTAAGTCAATTAAGTATATATATTATCAGAATATTTTAATTTGTTTTGTTGGAACACTTACATATATAGAAATAGAAATAGTAGATATATACAACAAGTAAATCTCATTTAAATAACAACATTTAAAAAGAGATGCTTGAGAAAAAGAAAAAAACAAATTTCAATTTTATACACCAACGATGACAAAATATTAAAAGTTTTTAAAATTCTTTCATGGTTGCCAACGATTATTTGAATATTTCAAGTTTTTTTAGGAAAGTTAATAAAAATAGAATAAAATCAAAAGACTTTTACTATAGAATACATCACATGGTTGCCAACTGACGAAAATAAATATTATTAAATTTTTTTTTAAAGTTAATAGTTTTTTTATAGTTTACCATCGAAATTTAAATAACTAGATTGATATTACCATTTTTTGAATTTTATTGTTATTTTTCGCCCATAATAAAAATAGTATTTAAAATTGATCTTCCCTCTTTTTATCGTCCATTGAGCGGTATGGATTGAGTGACATCGTGTTATGTCCTTGGGAAGTGGAATTCTTTTTTTTTTATTTGCTTTTTTTTCCCATTTAGGATAGCATGAAGCACTAAACCCGAAGTCAGAGGTGGAGTGACACGTTGAAGGATGACGATGGTGAAGATTAGAATCTGGTAAGCTGGAAACTCTATCCGGTTAGGGGCTACTGCATAATACGGAGGAAGCAGTAGCCAAGGTATGGTGTCCTAGGTCACATAGGGTGGGATAAAACCTCCAAAAAGGGGTTATTAACAACTTTAACCCTCCCCCTATCTGAATCACGCACCCCTGGTTCCCACATTGAAGAATTCGGGCTCAACGATTTTTTTTTATTGTTGAACCTCCGATACTACGTTCATACTCTCTCCGGCATGAAGTTGCGTAACAACGGTTCAGTGTTACGGTAGCAAGAACCCCGACCACCGACGAGCTAGATCGTGCTAAAGCAAGCATGCCACGCTACCGTAGCCTGAACACCCTCTCCTTCCTGCTGCCCGGATCAGCCTCTTGCATCTGTAGGCCTGGGGTTGTAACGGTGGTATAGGACGGAGAGGTCGGATTCTCTTGGGAATCCAACCGATTTCACCAGCGGTTCGTTACACACCTCTCCTTATCCAGGCGGCAGCGGACGAATTCTCGAGATAGAATCAACGGTGGCGTCTACAGTTCCAGTAAGGTCGAACTACTTAGTGAACACCTTATAGGGCTTCTTCGACATATTCGGAGCCCAGGCCTATAAGGAGCGGTTCATCCGGCTCCCCTTCCTTGGAGTTATACTAAGGATCTGGCCCTCCAGGTTGGGGGTTGTGCCGTCGGGGTGACTTCCTGGCCACGTAAAAACATCATAGTTTCGAAGCAACAACAAGCCTCGGATACGGACGGATTCACTGTTGACAACCCACGCAAACGAAATAAGGACAACGAACTTCGGATATGTACGTGGAATGTTAGGTCCCTTAACAGACCACGTGCAGCCGAACAATTAACAGAAGCCCTAAACTGCTGCAAGGCAGATATTACAGCCATCCAAGAAGTGCGATGGGATGGACCGGGTAAACGCAAACTAAAAGACTGCGATATCTACTACGGCGACTGCTACCGAGAACAAAGACAGCGTCTATTTGGGTGTGGATTTGTTGTTGGAACTAGGCTCAGGCAAAAAGTCTTGAGTTTCAACAGTGTGAGCGAGCGCATCACGACAATCCGCATCAAGGCTAAATTCGCCAACATAAGCCTAATATGCGCGCATGCCCCAACAGAGGAGAAAGATGAAGACACCAAAGATATGTTCTTCGAGCTCTTGGACAAGACATATGAGCAGTGCCCTGGCTATGACATTAAAATTATCTTAGGAGATTTTAATGCCAAGCTAGGAAGAGAAGAAGAGAAGAAGAAGAGCTCTACGAGCAGAAGAGGAGAGAGGAACACCGGCTTCTTAGACGGAAAAAAAGAGAGCATGAGAAGAGCGCGATCGAGGAGATAGAGGGATGTCACAACAGGAATGAGGTTCGTAAATTTTACCAAAAGGTAAAAAAAACCTCCCAAGGGTACCAGCCACGAACCGAAGCCTGTAAAGACGATCAGGGGAACATCGTAGTAGAACCGCAGTCGATGCTGAGAATATGGAAAGATCACTTCTCCAAATTGTATAACGGTGATGACGAACCGAATTCCGCTGTAAGGGAGATAGAACCACTCAACCTCGGCGACGCAGATCAACAATTCCGCCCACCCGACCTTGACGAAGTGAAGATAGCTATATCTTAACTTAAGTCAAACAAAGCTGCTGGAGCTGACGGCATCGCTGCCGAACTATTCAAAGCAGCAGGCGATGACTTGGTACGGAGCATGCACCAACTCATCTGCAAAATATGGTCGGAAGAAAGCATGCCCGATGAGTGGAATCTCAGCATAGTGTGCCCGATACATAAGAAAGGAGACCCTCTAAACTGCGCCAACTACAGAGGCATCAGTCTCCGTAACATTGCGTATAAGATCCTCTCTGCCGTATTATGTGAACGTCTGAAGCCATTCGTCAACAACTTGATTGGTCCTTATCAGTGTGGCTTAAGACCACGAAAGTCCACTATCGACCAAATATTCACACTACGGCAGATCTTGGAAAAAACCCAGGAGCTTCAAATCGATACCCACCATCTCTTTATCGATTTTAAAGCCGCGTATGACAGCATCTATAGGGAAGAGCTCTACCGAGCAATGTCTAGTTTTGGCATCCCTGTCAAACTTATCCGTTTGTGCAGAATGACGATGGAGAATGCACGCTGCTCTATCAAGGTCGAAAAGATCTTACCGATGTATTTGATTTCAAAAAAGGTTTTAGACGAGGCGATGCACTGTCATGCGACTTCTTCAACATCGTTCTGGAAAGAATTGTGCAAAACTCAACTGTCAACAATAGAGGCACAAGCTTCCAAAGGTCCATCCAATTACTCGGATACGCAGATGATATTGACATAACTGGAAGATCAAAGCGTGACGTCAGTGGAGCGTTTTTGAGCATTGCGACGGAAGCGAAGAAGATGGGTTTAGTAGTCAATGAGGGCAAGACCAAGTATATGCCGTCATCAAAAAAGGACACTGAACGACGACGTCTTGGACAAAACGTCACCAACTTTGAGGTAGTTAAGGACTTTGTCTACCTAGGCACCGCTATTAATACAGACAACGGCACCAGCGCTGAAATCAAACGAAGAATAACTCTTGCAAATCGCTGCTTCTTTGGAAAAATTCTTCGGGTGATTTTTGATCCCGTACGCATAGATGGAGAATGGAGGAGAAGATATAAGGACGAACTGTACGGGCTGTACAGCGACACTGACCTAGTTAGCAGAATTAAAGTCCAACGGCTTAGATGGCTATGTCATGTAGAGCGGATGGACATCAACGCTCTAGCCCGGAAGGTCCTCGAATCCAATCCCGAGGGACGGCGCAGTAGAGGAAGACCGCGAATCCAGGTGGCGCACCCAGGTGGGAGAGGACCTCAACCAACTTGGCGTTCGAAACTGGAGACAGCTAGCTAGGGACCGAGCTGGCTGGAGACGCATGTTGGTTGAGGCCCAGGTCCACCCGGACTGTAGCGCCACCTTAAGTAAGTAAGTAAGCCGACAATTATTTTTCAGTGCATGATCTGAAAATTAACGTTCAAAAAACAAAAGAAATGATATTTGAAAACCGACAATTTAGAAGAACTCTTGAAGAAGCCTGGATACTTGGTAGCGAACGGATTGAATGTGTACGTGAATTGAAGTATCTAGGAGTTCTGTTTGCATATAACTACAACTTTGCCAAGCACGCCAAGAAAAAAAGCAGTGAAGCTAAGTTAGCATTGAATTCAAAGTGGCCGACCTTTTTTGCAAATCCCGATATTGACCATGCGTCTAAATTCAAGGTTTTTAATGCTACACTCAACACCTGTATGTGCTATGGGATACAAGAATTTGTATCCCATATACGTCCGAAGATTTTGAGTTAGTCCAAAGCCATTTTCTTAAACCCATATTTCGTTTGCCAAACTCCAGGCCGACCTACGCGATTCATGTCGAAACAGGATTACCACCAATCTATATAAGAAACCTTAACGCTACTTCAGACAATTATACGAGAGTGATGAGAAGAAGTGATACCAGTCTTCATAAATTGACATTGGTTAGACTATTGCAAACAAATGCATCACCTTTTAGGGCATGGAACCAGCTGAGCCTATCTCATGATGTCCCGTTTTCAATAACTGATCGAAATCTGCATGAGTGGTTTGATTTTTTTGCGACATCATCATCTCAAGAATAGATGACGCAATATTTGATCAGAGCTTCTTCTAAAAATATTTATAGTAAACTCAATCACCAAAAAGCTTTTTTAATGTTAAAAACTCAACCGCTTTAATAAGTACAGTTTTAAAAGCAAGGGTGGAATTTCTCAACCTTAATTTCATCCACCATTGAGTTGATTTGCAGCAAATTTGTAACCTGTGCAACAGAAGAAAACTAGAAGATGTTTACCATTTTATAGATGTGTGCCAAATTTTGCAAGAAATTCGGCGATTGTATTTCCAAAAAAGTGTTTTGTCTATCAATAGTCTTCACGAAATATTAAATGGTGCTCGGGGTTGGTATAAATTGTACAAATTTTGTAAACATGCTCAAATGTACCGTAATAGTTTCTTAAATAACACGTTTGCTCTATGGGTAACCCTGTATATTGTTAAATTATAATTTCAAATGTTAAGTATTTAAACACATTGTTGGAGATTAAACCACCAACACATCTACTGGTTATTGAAATCGGTTGATTAGTTCTTGAGATAATTTAAAAACCAAATTACGGCCGATAGCTCTTAAAACACCACTAATTAAAACCTATAGTAACGTTGTCTTTTCATCAATTCATTGCTTTGAACCTAAATAAAATTTCATAAATATTAGTTGCATACACAAAATCCACATATTCCCAGAAACAATGTTCCCCGAAGATATTACAAAACTTTATGAATTTGTCATTTATTGTAGTATTGAATTCATTGTTGTTATTCTGTTTATTTGTCTCTTAAATGAAAATTTCCCAGAACATTCAACTTATGCTGCAGTGTTGTAGGAAGAACAATTTGTCAATATGTATTTAGGGCAAGTGCATCACCAACTGTTACGAATCTATATTCCGCCAGCATTGCACATCATAATGACGTTTATCAACACCTGACCCTCATTAAATGTCAAGTTTAAGTTTTCCACCTACTGTCATAAAAATTGAAATGAAAACACAAAATAAACTCCACCAGCTGTTGCCTTGAAAAAAACACAAACTACTAATATTGACAGTGATGCATGTTGAAGCTAAAGCTGTTGCTGCTTTCATCTGCATCGTCTCCTCCAAGCTTCAAATGGAGTTGCTATATGTTCTTCGAAGTCATTAATGAGATCGTAACAACTGCCAGTCTCACACCTTTTGACAGTTTGAACACGTCCAAGTGGGTACATACATTCCGTGCTCAGATGCCTCTATCCCAATTCAACTAACTCACCGTCTCCATATGATGATGAGTGTATAAACACAAAAATGCGGAGAAGGTTAGTCCGTAAATATGACGATGAATGGCTACGCGGAGGGAGATGCAGTATAGGTACTCAGCGGCGGCGGCGGGCGTTCTTAATTTGAACAAACAGAGCGGCTCATGGTTGACCTACTTTCTTCAAATGGAGCTCATTACATCAACTTTAAGCTTCAATACCCACGAGCCACAACGACGAACGACGAACGACGACGCACGATGGCGACCAGTATAGGGGAATAATTTGCGACGCCTTTAGAACCACTCAACGAATGTTTTAATTAAAAGTCCTTCAGGCATTTATGTGTAGGTACCTACCTATATACTATAACTATAACCATAGCTTGATGGCGAGACTCCTTCAACCAACATTATAATATCAAGCCAAACCACTGCTAAACGAAGCAAAGGACCCCCAGACGTTTAGGACTTAGACGATTCCATTTAATTTCCTTGAAATTTAATTCGGCATAACAATGGCAACTTAATGTCGCCACCAATAAATGTTCTAGTTGCGAGCAAATTCATTTCTTCATTTACATCTTGAGAATTATACAAGTGGAAAATACTTCGTTTTTGTGGAAGCAGAAGAAGACTTAAAAAAGCTGATAATAAAAAATAACCAGAAACAAAATAAATTTAATTGCAGCAGAACTGCGACTCTGAATGTCCTTGGGATGGTTTCAAGTTTCAGCATTCAGCATTCAGACAGACCTGTAGATAGAGATGGAGATGGAGAGTTGAGATTTTTGCTTTCTCTTATAAATATATGTAAGGTACATTCTTAAGATATTCAGATGATGAAGTCAGTCCGCAAACCGAAATTCTTAAAAATCTCGCTGGGGAAATTTATGACCAAAAACTTTATGGTCGGAAATTTACGAAATGCAAATGAAACTAAGTTCCCTTCCTTTTTCTATACTGTTACAGTTATTCGTATTCTTGCTAGGTGCTATACAAACTGTAGTATTCTGTGATGAAGGATATTGGAGTTCATAGAAAGCCAAAGCACACTCGCTGTGCTGTTGGGTTGGCTGGAAGGACGATGAAGATGGCTACGATGATGGCTATGATGATGATGAATCGGGAACAATAAGTCCTATTGCTTGGAGTCGTTTTTCGTTTCAAAAGATTGCAGTGAATTTGTGTGACTTGAAGAGTTTTGCATTTGGAGAAAGATGTGTTTGATGTTGCACTTGCTTTGGCTCTACTCAGTGCTCTGGAAAACTTAAATCTTTTCTCTTTTATTTATGAACTTGAAAATTTTGATTTTCTTAATAAATCAGTTGAAGAAAGTAAGAATAAGTTAAGTAGATAGGTAGATAGGAGTGTAATTGTGGCGTCTGGTTGGGAAGTAGTTTTAATTTCTTAATATAAAGTTTGTTAAAATCTCCTTGAAAGTGTTATTATGTTCATAATAATTCATAAGAATATTTTGAAGTAGTGTGCCGTTTAAAATGTTGGGGAAGAAAATTGAAATAAAATTTAGTTTAATAGCGATTTACATTGAAGAAAGTCCTTGTGATGGCTTGAAGCTAGATGGGAAGGGCGTGGAGAGCTGTCAATTTAGATGTCTAGGTTTAATCCCAGACGGTACCAAGTTAATATATTTCTTAGCCTTTACAAGCAGCGCCAAAGCCATCAAGCGAACTGCTTCATCCGCTCCTTAAAGAAGCCTGGACCACCTAAAGCTTCCCCGATAAGTAGAAGAAGGGAAATATAGTCAAGCTCACAAAAAAGGAGATCTTACGAAGTGCGAAAACTGAAGAGAAATTTTCGTTCTATCAGGCTTTGCCAAATCAGTAGCAAAAGTTATACTGGAACGCATCAGAAAACACTTTGAGGCCACACTCGATGCCGAACAAACAGGATTCCGCGCTGGATTCTCCTGTATTGATCATATCACCACCCTGCGGATCATTATTAAACAGTGCATTGAATATCAATCACCACTTCATCTGCTGTTCATCGACTTTGAAAAGGCCTTTGATAGCGTTTACAGGGAGTACATCTGGTTAGCTTTGCGGAGGAGAAGCATCCCAGAAAAACTAATTGCTATATTATTAATGCAACATATGATGGATCCAAGTGTTGTCAGATGATTTTGAAATCCGAAGCAGAGTCAGGCAAGGCTGTATTATGTCGCCACTATTGTTTTTGTTGGTGATAAGCGATGTACTGCTCTCACTTCTGTCAGATAGCGTAGGAATCCAATAAACTTTGACATCCTTTGACTTTGATTACGCGGACGACGTTTGCCAAGTTTCTCATAGGATCATGGATCTCCATCAAATAACAACAAGTGTGAAGAAAGAAGCAGAAGTTGTGAGGCTGAAAATTAATTCCGGCAAAACAAAAATGATCAGCCCCGGAACCCGACCATCCTCTCAAATAAATATTTCCTCTCAACCGGTGGAAAAAGTGGAGAGCTTTCAATACCTGGAAGTACCTCCATCGAAGGCGGAACTGAACAATCCGTCATCTGCCGCACCAGCAAAGCAAAAGTGCCGTTCGGTATGCTGTCGAAAATTATGAGGAATAACTCTATCAGCTTAAGAACAAAGCTATATGACTGTTTCGCACCAATGTCTTTATGGGTGCAGGAAGGTTAATTCAGTCATAACATGAAAGCTGCAAACCTTCGTGAATAGATGTCTTCATAATATCCTAAGAATTTTCTGGCCAAACCGTCAGGAACCTATTGAATCTATTATGCGAAGGCGTAAGAGGCAATGGATTGGACATACGCTTCGAAAAAGTAACGACTGCATTGCAGGCCAAGCAATGCAGTGGAATCAGCTCACACTAGAAGGAAGAAGAGCTGGACGACCGAGAAGCACATGGCGTAAGACAGGACATACGTTTAATTTCGACAAGAAACCATTTCAACAGCTGTTTCTTTTGGATCTATAATCTTTTAAAATTTAACCATTAAACTATACCATTACAAATGGAACGATACATGTTTGCAATAGTTTAACTTCATTAAAAAATGTTTGAAGATTTTCCAATCTTACAAGAAAAGTTTGCTGACGGTGTTATTCTTCAGGGCAACTATCACAATAGGCCACGGCAATCTTTGGGTTTCAAACCTTAACACATTTTTCGGGCGCACGTTATTATAGCACTCACTCGTTTAAATATAATGAAGAAGTTTGGTTTTGATAGCATATGCGGTTATTGGATTACTTACTTACTCACCTCCATGGCCACTGATTTCAATTTGAGTGCAGTATTAACAATTTTGGTAACTTTTGACTGACTCGACAGAATCACTATCATTCAATAGTGAAATAATTAAAGTCCAACTCTGCGCGTCAGTCCTCGACACTTGTTCAAATTGTTCCATGTTTCTTTCGCAGTTTTCACAGACTGAACATGGACGAAGTTTATTGGCTCGATCAGCAGAATTATTGTTGCTCTGGCCTTCGTCACTTTCTTCGAAACCGGTGTTGTATCATCTTAATATTGGACGCAGGCCCAAATTTTTTCAAGTTCCAGGTATGTTTGTCTCAACTACAAACTTCCAGGAATCACAATTTTCTCGCCCTCAAATTTTTCGATAGAAGACAATACGCTAAGTGACATCAAGAAAAGTATGCAAAAATATTTAGCGGCTTTTATAAAATTTAAATTTTTCTTCAATTTTCTTTATATAATTATTATATAAAGTATGAACTGGGCCCATAACCTATTAAAAGTTGCTACATAGTCAAACTTCTCAGGAATTTGATGCTCTGTCTGACTCCATTCAAAGTATTGTCTCCCTGTATCCTCACACTGAAATCGTCATTACGGGCGATTTTAATGTTCACAATTCTTCATGGCTTCTCCATCCGTTCCAGACAACTCTCGAGAGATTTTTGTTGAGTTCAACCATCTTATTTAGATTGGCAATAAGCCTTTCTGAATATTAAATTTTAATGGCCTAGCAGAAAATACACTTGACTTTTTTCTTACTTCTGATCCTTTTAAGTACAAAATCAGTGTATTGATGCCTCTAGGCAAATCTGACCATAGTGTCATATGTGTTAATTTCTAGTGTCAAACAAAACCAGTTAAAGAAATAGCTCAAAAGAGAACCGTTTAGCAGTACGAGCAAGCCAACTGGGACGGTCTCAATTATTTCTTCAGGATCTTTAACTGGTTGCTATGCTTCTTCGTTAGTGACGTAGACTCCAGTGCACATATGATAACTAGTATGATTCGCTTGGGAATCCCGAATGGGTTAAAAGTATGAAACCTTAGACTAAATCATGGTTCGATTGGAGCTGCAAAGAAGTTATCAAGGAGAAAAACCGGAAAAGGTTTAAATGAGCCAGGAAAGTCTACAACGCCCATATTCTACCAAAATTTTGCATTCTAGGACCAAATTTTTGCATGACCAAAAATTACGGCAAAAATGCTGCAATGTCCCAAAGACAGTACGAATTTTTGGTAATTTCTTAAAAACATGAGGAATTCTTAATCTTCCTCGGTTCCCACGGTTGTTGTTAATGGCACTTCTTTAGTTAGCTCTAAAGCTAACTTGTTTCCAAGGTAGTTCGCCGAAAATTCCATCTTACCAGATAGTGTCAAGGCTCCCCCACAGTTCTTGAACGCGTAAATGATTCTATGGGACCAATCTATTTTCTTACTCGTGCCGTGGTTAGAGTTCTTAAAGATCTCAATAAATTCACTGGTCCGGATGGTATCCCCGCTATTATTCTAAAGAAGTGTTCTTCCACGCTAGCAAAACCACTGCGTAAGCTTTTTCATCTATCCTATTCTTCTGGACTCGTTCCGAGTAGTTGGAAAACTGCATTTGTTCAGCATATCCCAAAAAATGGTGAATCTTCTTCTCCCGCAAATTATCGACCGATAGCACTAACGTCACTTCTTTCTTAGGTCGTGGAAACTCTGATTTAATTAGCTTCTTTAATGACCGGCAAGAACTGGTGATCTCATGGTTTATCTCACCGAACAAATCTTTGGAGAAAGTAGGATTATAGCAGTTGATATTTGAAAGGCATTTGATAAAGTCTGGAATCTTGCTCTCTTATCGACAATGCGTCCTTTCGGTATCGACGAATCTCTTCTTCGTTGGATTAGAAATTCTCTTTCGAACCGTACAATACAAGTTGTTTTAGATGGATTCGAGTCTGAAACCCATTTGTCTCCGTTCTTTTTTCTCATTTTAATAAATGATCTCCTGTCTCACTCTTAGCTTTTCATATTCATTTCCAGACTTACAACCCTCCTCTTCGGATGTCTAACTGGAACATCTAAATATGATAAGCTCATTAAATTCCAACCTACATAGCATTGTGCAATGGGGAATCAACATTCGTGTATAATTTAATGCTTTGAAAATCCAATGCTTTTAAGTATGTTAAAGCGAGGGTTTACCTCTTTGCTACTATCTATGAATAGAACTTGCAGTTGCATTCCTCCCCTCAAACAATTTAACCGTAATACTTGCGCTTCTAGGAATGCCCATCAGTTTACCCTTGAGACCAACTACGGCCGTACTATAAAGTACAGAGATTCATTTTTTAGCCGTACTACGCGAATGTGGAACGCCTTCCCACGCTCTATCTTTCCCTATCATTCCAATGTTCAGGAATTTAAAATTAATATACACCGACACCTCCTATCCAACCCTTATCTCTGTTCCTAATGCTTAAACTGTGTCTTTGGCATAATAAAGGTTCATATATAAAACCCATTTAGTGTTCACTAATTATAAAAAAAAATAGAATATACGCTTGAAAAGTTTGAAGAATCAGAAAAGAGTGAGTAATTATTTTTATTAGTAAAAATAAACAAATAAATAATTAGCTCTTTGAAAATCTAATTCTAAAGTAAAATAAACAACAGGTTTATTTTATGAACTAAGAATCCTAAATTTGCAAAAGTTTCCTAAATTGTTTGAATAAATTGTTTTTATTTCGAAATCGAGACGAGATAAAACTATTTTCAGAAATCCACCATCTATTTCTGTAGTTTCACAACAATTTTGAAAGGTTATTAATAATAACCCTCCTACCGCTAAAGGACTAAAGCTTTTATAGTTTTATTTATAGTCGTTCGAGGATGTTATATTTTCAA
The DNA here is from genome assembly GCF_945859685.1 of Eupeodes corollae. Classification (NCBI taxonomy): domain Eukaryota; kingdom Metazoa; phylum Arthropoda; class Insecta; order Diptera; family Syrphidae; genus Eupeodes; species Eupeodes corollae. The sequence goes on from NC_079147.1 coordinate 282,026,133, forward strand.
GAATACAAATATTGAAACCATTAAGCCCACACAAAAAAGAAACTAATGATTGACGTGACCTTTTTGAAGTTTTAATTGCATTTAAAATTAGTTGCAGGATATTAGTTTTTGCCGCACATCAATCATATCTACTTTCAATGTTTAAAGCCGTATTCATTTTTGTTGTAATTAAGACAACCCCTAATGATTTAAGACCCTTTAAAGAAGTTACTCGTCATCAGATAAATTTTTAATTAGTTTTTTTTGTGTAACATATTTTTTGATTTCCTGCAAGAATTTTTCGGGAAATTGATGATTTTTATTTATCTCTGCAAATGTGATTAAAACGACAAATCTTAATTTCAGATAATTTCATCTTTCCTTATTTTCCTCTGATGAAAAAGAAAAATTATTAATTCAAGCCATCATTTCCGAACATCAAAGAGGCTATATCCCCTTCAATTAAAATTCATTTCAAACAAAAATATACATACATTCATATCTGTATAGGTATATAAGACGTTGAAAAGGACCTTTTGTTTAAATTAACAATTGTCAGAATCCAGCGAACCGTTAAGTGGGTTTTTTGACTTTCATTATTATCTTTATCCTATTCTTTTCAGTGATTGTCCTTTTGTCTTTTTCTTAATTTTGGTTGATTTTCCATCTGGCTTAATTTAACCAAATCATAAGCAATCAATCAATGAAGTAGGTCAGATCAGGTCAGGTTAGGTCAATATATATTTATTCTTGGTTAAAGCGGACAAGAAATTTAAATCGTATCCTTTAGCATTGTTAATTAATTAAGAATTCTAGCAGAAGTTAGAAGATATCGGAAAATTAGTTAAATTACTTTACAAATTCTCGAACAGAATTAAACCTTTTTTATTTTCCAACTTTTACGAGTATTTATCGAACGATATAAAACGAAAGGAAAATCATTGAAAATATCCTCTCACCCGACTTACGACGAGGACTCCCACGCCAGCCCGTCGACTGATTGATAACATTTCTCGTGTATCTTGTTCCGTATACAATCGATGATGATTCGTCCTATATTTTTCACTATACAAAGGACGAGAGGAAATAAAAACAACTCAAAATCAAATATCGCCTCTCTGCAGGATGAATGGGAGCCAGATTTTTCAAACTAACTTTTATCCTTGTTTTTTCTGTTGCTGTGTTTTTATCTTGTATTTATTTATTTTTTTCGTCTCCTGTCACAACCGGAAGCCGACGAAACGGATGTGTATCTGGGTAGCAGCAACTGAATATACATTTTACCTTCACATGTATATGTTCCTATCTATATCTATCCTTGTGGAATTTCCGTCTGACTTCAACAACTCGAGATAGTGTAGACTCCAGGCCAAGCAAATGTACGAGTTTATATGTAGGATGAAGTGAAAACACACAGAATAACATCAAAGTTCGTTGGCTTGAGATTTATAAGGAATTTTAAGTAAAGTTACCTTCATTGATGGCGGTGATTGCATTCTTGTTGCAACACAACGGAATGACGGTAAATGTATCCGACAGCAAATCGATTGCTAAGCACGTAGCGATAACATTTTTAAGCCTCGCTCACACTGAGTATATCTCGCTCGATGTTTTCTTTCTTTTTGTTTTTTTTTTCTAAACCTTTCACTATTATGTAGCTTTGAAGAATGTAGTGCAAAGTATATAGAATATGTTGTGCTAAGGAGTTGAGGAGAAGAGAGAAGTCTGGATTTTCAGGAATTCTAGGAAATCTGAAGGGAAACAAATGTGAAGGTAGGTATCTTTTGGATAGACATTTGTTTTGCCTTAATGTTATGGCAAAGAGAAAGTATCTAGGTAAGTGTGCTCGTATAGGTATAGGAAAAAGCACCTGTTAACATGTTTGCTTTGGCTGTCTTGATACTATGGTAATATATTCAGTCTTTTTGTACGTTTACTTTATATTTAATGCAAACATTCGTCGAAGGAAAGTTTTTGATTATTTAAGCTTTCGAAACATAACATATTTTTTCGTTTTTCTATCACTTTCGTAGAAATTTACTTGATTTAAAAAAAAAATATTAGAATTCCTTAGAAATGCATTACTTTTTTTTTAAATTTTTAATTTCATTTGAGTTTTGTTTCGTTTCGTACAACTTTCGTTGAGTTTTGCTTTCTATAGAAGAGGAATTCTAGTGGATTGTAGCTAATGAAAGATAATTGACACTCTAGATTGACAGCTAGACAAACTATCAAGCCAACACTTTAAATTGGGAAGAATATAAAAAAAAAGTCTTTTCAATAACTTGGTAGAATTGTAGACCGAGGAATCTTTTGAGGCGACTAAATTTGACGTTCCATCATTTTATCTCACTTCCATGTGCTAAGTTCAATCTTTTCTTGGATATGTGTACTTACAGAACGAGTTGGATAAATAAATTAAGATAGATTACAAATAATAAAAAGAAGCTGGGATTCGACCCACATTGATAACTTCCCATCCCGTCTGTCGATTTGTATTGCTTAAAAGGTTTATAGGTTTTCATGTTTTGTTAAAAAAGTTATCAGTTAAATTATTCTAAAAAAATTTATAATTAAAACAATATTTTTCACATAAAGAAATAGTTTAGTTTGAAAATCTAGTTTCATTTAAAAGATTTTTTGTCGTAAACAAATGTTTACCAATTTTAGTAGCATTTCTTAAACTTTTACAAATGGGATGAATTTAATTAATTTGAGAGATATCAAGAAATAATATTTTTGTAGATTTTATTAAAAAATGGAATGTCTGATTTTTATAAAAAAAAAAACTAGCGAATATTGAAAAGAATACTTTCTGTGAAAGAAAAATAATTTGAAGACAATACTTTTAATTTTTGAAAAGCTATTTGAGTCGAAAGTAAATTTTTACCAACTTTAAAGTATTGTTTTTTGTTAGGTTTTTATTTTTTGTAAAAAAAAACTGTCCATTCCATTTTTCTCACAATTTGTCCAAATGTTGAAAACAATATTTCTTTTAAGATAAAATTTGTTGAAAGCCATAATATCAAATTTCTGAAAAGATATTTGAGTCGAAATTCAATTTTAACCAACTTTGAGTAATATTTTGTATCGGTTTTTATTTTTTATAAGAAAACTGTCCATTCGATTTTTTTCAAAATTTTTAAGAATGTTTAAAACGTTATTTTTCGTTGTACAAAATTGTTTTGGAGATAAAATCGTTTTTTATTCGTAAAATTTTCGAGGTGACATTTTTTTTATTCAAATTTTTTGATTTCTAAAAAAAACGTTAATTTTTCAAAAAATATATCTTGTTGGTATCACGTTACAATATATCATATAAAAATAAATTTAAGTCTCTAGCATTTTTGGTTCGTAAGATATTTAGGGTTAACCAACATTTTCTGCTGCTATGGTAAATAAAACCGAACACGCAATTTCTTGAGAAATATTTCTGCATCTTTCTACACTATTATCTGTATAGCAAAACATATTTGAGGTCAATTTCTGTTCTAGTACCCATGGCATGATGGTTAGTGCGTTGGACTGTCATGCGAGAGGCCTTGGGTTCGATCCCTGCCTGTGCCACCTAAAGTTTTATTCACGGGTACTGCCTCTTGCGAGGAATTGACAAATTCTCCAAGAGTACAACTTCTCTTGAAAAAGTGCTTTCTCAATCTGAAACCTGGTTCTTGAGCTATGGACGACGAAATAAACGTCGCGAACGTACGGACGTACGAACGTATATACGTACACAAGCACGCATAGACATCCTTCTTAACCCGTCGAGAAATGCCAAAATTATCAATTGACATATCGGACATATTACAATAACTTCCTATGGGAAGTTAATAATTTAGGTGGCGCAACAGTCCATGAAGTAAATACAAGGGTCTAGTGACTTACAACTCACAACCATTCCTGTGTGCGAGTAATGTTGTCAGGGATGGAATTGACCTACAGTCTATATGCGGAATCCGAACGGCTAATTTGAGAAAGCACTTTTCATGACAATAATTACTGTTGGAGGATTTGTCAATTCCTCGCAAGAGGCAGTGCACGTGAAAAAAGTTAGGTGGTACAGGCAGGGATTGAACCCAAGACCCTTTGCTTGACAGTCCTTAATTAAAACTATTTTAAAGCAGGACATAAATTCATTAAACTAGCCTAGTCATCCATAACTTACAATTAACTTACTATTCCCATTCGGACACTATAAGTTAAAATAACACTTAATACTTATGCCTTTCGGCCCTAAGATCTATTTTACTGTAATTCATTTTATTTATTTTTGTTTATTAGAAAATTAAAAAAAAAAACTAATTTCAATATCTTTTTTCATTTTTACTAACTTCTTAAAATAAAGTCCTTAAAATAAAACTTAAAACTAACTTTAAGTACCTATTCTACCTATAAAATACTTAAAACTAGAACAACCACAGCAGCAAATCTAAATATGTAATATTTTTTTTTTCATACTTTGTTGTCTTTTTTTAATTTTTTTTGTATTCCATGTTTTTTTTTATATTTTTTTTTGTTTATTTTTTTCTGTTTTGTCCTTTTTTTCTTTTTTTTTATGCCACCATGCCTATTCTACTTAAAACTAAACCCTTAAACTATAAAACAAGTATGTAAGCCGGCCAAGGCTTAAAACCCCATCTCGACTATTGCCTATATATAAAAGGGCAATTGAAGCCACCAAAACTGGTTCGCCTGCTTCACCCTATCAGTTCGGTCCCGTTTGGACACAGCCCTACTGAACCGAAGGAGCTCTGCTCCGCCTTGTGCCACGACGACGTCCCGATTGTACAGGAGTCGCTTAACCACGGCTCGTTGTCTGACGTGGTATATTAGCGGAACTGCCAATCTATCCTGTATCAGACAGCATTTGTCTAAAAAGACAAATGTCGACATACTAATCTAAGCAGATACCGAGGTACTTCACTACACTTTTGCCCGCTAATGGCTGCCCGTGAAGATTAACGATGACCATCTTGCGCCAATTCTTGTACGTATCCCTCGTGGTCCTAGCCAATGGATTCCGGAACAGAATTGTCTCCGACTTCTGAACATTTATTTTCAGTTTCCAGTAGTCGCAATATCGCTGAATCTTGTCGAAATCACGCTGCAAGAGAATTCTAATAACTTCAACCTTTCGGGCCGTTCTGTACGCAATTAGATCGTCGGCGTACGCAATTGCCTTTGTAAGACTACCTATCAGATCGCTGGTGTAAATGCTGAAGAGAATCGGCGAATTCACCGCTCCCTGTTAAAGACCATTTTTAATTGAGAATGTTGTGGTAGAAGTTACATTGCCACTTTTGACAACAAACTTTTTACCGTTAAGCATATAATAAAGTATATACAACAATGGCTTGCTTATTCCAAGCCTGCTCAGTTTTAGGTATGGACCCTCTAAACATATGGTATCAAAGGCCTTTTCCAAAATCAACCAGAACAACACCTGTGCATTGTTGTTTTGATTTATTCCAATTTATATTAGAAAGAAGTTTAGACGCAGCATAAATTGTGTCATGACCCGCCTTGGACCCGAACTGTTTATCCGGAATTATTTTGCTGTCCGCAGCCCACTGAGTCAGAGCCCTATTGATGATCTTTTCGAAAACTTTGCTGACTTATCGAGCGAAGATTTTACGCGTTTGAGTTGTCCTTTCCCTTTTTCGGGATAGGATGAACCACAGTGGTCTTCCAATGCACTGGATAATATGCATTATTGTTCATTATGTGTGGTGTAAATGTCAATTGCCTCCATTGGTAAATGTCCTACGCACTAACCTACGTACTACAGAACGATTTAGGTAAATAAATTAAGATATGTAGATAACAAATAATAAAAAACGCTGGTGTTCGTCTTCACATTGATAATTTCAATGTCGATTTGTCTTGGTTAAAAGTTTGTAAGTTTTCATGTTTTTGTAAAAAATTTGTCAGTTGAATTGTTTCTAAAAATTTTAAAATTACCAAGAATATTTTTCATATAAAGAAACAGTTTAGTTTGAAAATCTAGTTTTCCTAAATAGATTTTTAGTCGAAAACAAATTTTTACCAATTTAAGTAGCATTTCTTAAGTTTTTACAAATTGGGTGAATAAAATTGAGATATTATCAAGAACCGAACATCAATTTTAACCTAATTTGCGTACTATTTTTGTAGATCTTATTTTCTTACTGACAGATGGATTTTTATAAAAAATTTACTAAATGTCGAAAACAATATTTTTTGTGAGATAAAATTTGTTTGAAGCTAACAATTTCAATTTTTGAAAAGACATCTTAGTCCAAAATCAATTCATACCAACTTTTATTAATTTTTTTGTTTAGGTTTTATTTTTTGTAAAAAAAACTGTCAATTCGATTTTTTTTTAAATCTTATCTGCATTAGAAAATTTGAAGTTGATATCGCTACTAGTTCTTGAGATATGGACGACGAAGAATGCATCCTGAATGTACGGACGTACGAACGTGAGTACAAACGCACACACAGAAATCTCTCTAAAAAATTTGAATTTAGATTCTAGGGACCTTGAAACGTCGAGAAATATCAACATTTTAAATTCGACAAATTGTTAAAGCTAAAAAAGCACAGAAATATTTAAATTTTAAGGTAGATTATTGCAAAATACAAAATTCTGTAAAAAGTTGTAATAATACAACAAAAATATACAAATTGGATATACATTTTTAGGTTCTGTCAAGTTCAATCACAAGTTGAACCAGTCATTCCATCAGATGGCCTCATATGTATGTATATATCAGAAATTATTAATCAGCTTTGGATTGCTTTCTTGATGGCCCAACTGTTTTAGATCAGCTGTTCTTCTAAACGTAAAACACTAGGTAAGGTTGTATGGGGTAATACAACTGTAAAGGTCGAAAAACCATCTTACTTGGATCTCTCTTAATCCATTGTACTCCCCAGGAAAATAAAAGAATTTGGTAGGGTATGGGAAGGTTTATATTATATCTCGAATTTCGGGGAAAATTTAATTATGTCTCTATGTGGCAAGGACGAAACCTGATATAAGACGTCGAAAAATTATTTCTTATATTGTCATTCTTCTTTTGGCTAGTCTTGTGCATTCTTATAGAAAGTGGAAGGTATCTTCCTTCGTCTTCTCGTGCTCTCATCCTCTACATTAACCAGATGAGCCGATAGCCATTTATCCATATAGGTTTTGACTCGTTAGGATAAAAAAAAGACTCAATAAGCGAATGGCACGACATTACTGGTGATCGACGGGCTGAGCAATTCTTAAGCCCAAAGATCAACCACGAATCGATAAACAAGGGATTTCAAGAGCACAACGCGTTGCCGTAACATTATTACCAGTTGCTTCAATTCTTCACCGTCTTCGGTTCAATCCCGTGTGTTAGCTTAATTAAAAAAAAAAATCGCGGTTACTGCATCTTGCGAGGAATTGACAAATCTTTCAAGAGTAATTCTTGTCATGAAAAAGTGCTTTCTCAAATTAGCCGTTCGGATTTGGCCTAAAAATTGTAAGTCCCTTCCATTCCTGACAACAGTACTCGCACACAGGAATAGTTGAGAGTTATAAGTCACTAGGCCCTGGTTCCCAGCGGACTGTTGCGCCACCCATATTATTTTTTTTATTCAATTCTTCACCTCGCTTATATTTTCGTGCGTCATTGCCGCTTACCGACCGGATTGAGTTTTTATAACAGAGCTTTTAAAGCCGTAAGACTTTTGTCTTTATAAATACTGTGTAAATTCTTCAACACTAAGGCACAGCTGAAATTTTCCCCAAGTTTCAGTGTTTTCAGTCCGAGAAAGTTTTTGAAGACAACAAAAAATTGCAAAATATTGCTGAAACATGATCGTGTTATTTTTAGAAATAACTTATTTTAGCTTGTCGAATGTCAAAATATGACAGCTTAAACGAAAAGTGTTATTGGAAAACACTATTTGGGGTTTCTGAGATAATATATGAAGTCACTTTCAATTAAAAGAGTCAAGCACATTCTTTATCTTCACTCTGTTTAAACTTCAAATAATTCAATAACGAATGAAATATTAACAAACGCTTCTTCAGTTAATCTCTATAGTTCATTCCAATGATCACCTTATTTTGAAAAATGTAAAGACCTAAAAGTTCTTATTTTAGCAAAAGATTTTAAATAGTTACATATAACATGGTATGTAAAATCATATTTTTGAGTAAGTAAAATTGTTGAAGTCTAGCAATAATATTCCTTGAGACAAAAATACACCTAACGAAAGGTTTTACCTTTTTAATTTTTAAAAAGTATCCACAGCACTCACCACACAGGAAGTCTAAAAAATCAATAATTTCTAGAACCAAGACTTACAAAATTCTGCTATTTTAAAACCTTTCCATCAATATTTGATAATTACAATTCTGCATTTCAAAAGCACAAATTATAATTTTCAGAAATCCAAACCTTTTTGCATATGTTACAATCCTACAGAATGTATTTCAAGCATGCCAAATCTCTTAAAATAAAACCCTAATTCATGCATATTCAAATTCGTATTCGAAAACAATCAATATTTTCCCAAAACGAATTTCTACATCATCATCATCAATATTGAACGTACTCGTACAGTAATTTTATCCACACTATTTACACGCTTTCACATTTAAATGATTCAATCTTTTTTCGAATATGTATAAATCTATTTGCTTAAATAAGATTCCATTAGACGTAAAGTGCTGCCAAAGTGTTTTCAATTAGATCTCTCTTCTAAGTTCTAACCCTAACCGACAAAAAAAAATAAAAACAAGGAAAAAAGCCCTCCAGTCCAGACAAGACGAAGACTTAGACGATATCCAATAAAATCAAACACTATTGATTCTTCGGATGTTGAAAACATGGGTTTTCGAGGTGATAAATCATGGTAACATTAGGGGATAAAAGGAAAAGTCCTTACATATGCACTATATACAAATATCCTTGATGTGTATACAAACATCGTTTCTTGGTACTTCCTTCCTTCTTTTCTTCTTAACCAAACTTCCCAAAACCCTAAAGTACTGATGGGGTTTTGGTTACTTTGGCCAATATTATCCGAACGGATTTTCGAAATCTGTACATATTTGCGAACATCATGGCTAAAAAGAAGAAGAAGAAGAAGCTGAAGACAAAGATGAAGATGAGCAGAAGGAGGAGGGAATCTTATCCACAATATATAGTTAATTGAAATTTCAACACTTTCTTCTCGATGTAAATAAAACAGATACGAGATATAAATACAAGTTGATAGTTATGTAGAAATAGAAGGTGGTTAAAGTGGAATATAAGAGGAAAATTTGTAAGTGTTTATTTTGTATTGTTTTTCTTTTTTTTGTGGGGGGAGAGGTTAGTTCATGTGTACACAGCAAAAACACCTACCTTGCGGTCTTCCGCTCATTAATCTTTTCAACACTCGTCTAATTACCAAATCCTTGGTCGCAATTCCTCAGCCCATGCCAACCCTCACGTAACGTAGATGATGCTATCGAAGTGTTATACAATCTCAGCTCTATTGTTCTTATGTTTGTTGGTTGGATGAAGGCAATCTAAGGTATTTCTTAAGCATTCAGGAGCTATAGGTACATTAGATGGACGGTAAGTCTTTTGGCCTCATTCACACTTTCAGCAGTTGCTCTTGTTCTATAAATAAATATGATAAGATCTTTTTGAAGATGGAATTACTTGTACCTATAGCATGCCCACTTTGTTATTAATTAATGGTAGTCATGGAGCAAGTGCAAAATATTGAGATAGTAAATATTTGGGATTTTGTGCTTATTCAGCTTTTTATTTTATTTTATGACAGTCATATGTTGATGGATTAGAAAACTTCTGATTCAAGTCATTAAGCAAACGTATTGAATACGGTTCAAATTTTTGATTTAACCTTACTTTAATGCCAGTAGTACCCGTAGCGTGATGGTTAGTGCATTGGACTGTTATGCAAGCGGTCTTGCATTCAATACGTGCCTATGCCATTTAAAGTTTTTTTCACGGGTACTCCCTCTTGCGAGGAATTGACAAATCCTCCAAGAGTAACTCTTTTCATGAAAAGTGCTTTCTCAGATGAGCGGTTCTGATTCCGCATATAAACTGTAGGTCCCTTCCATCCCTGACAACATTACTCGCATAGCAGGAATGGTTGAGAGTTGTAAGTCCAGGTTCTTCATGGACTGTTGCGCCACCTAATTTATTTGTTTTTATTCACTTTAAGGACTGAAAGTGAGTTTTTAGAGTACCTCAGGTAAGCAATTTGAGACCGCTTATCTTAGTTTGAAACGAATTATAGAAATTTGCCTCATGTGATGCATGAAGGCGACATGCAAATTATTGTAATGTGTTTTCATAAGATCTCTATCAAAACATCTCTCCCAAGTCTAATTGTTTTACCATCCTGTTCACTTTGATTCTCAGGTGACAATATTTATGTAAAAGTCGTTTGTGAATACAAAACTAATATAGTAAGGAATTTTTAAATAAGAAATTCCATTTTGGATGACCTGCTATTCTGGCAGCTGTCATCTTGAAATTTTGTACAAGTAAAAGTTCCGCCTTTCCCATCGTAGTTACAAATGTTTGTTAAAAAGCATCATGTTGAACATGTAGCTGTTTAGTGCGGTTTTTGATATAACATATAATAATAATAATAATTTTTCATGGTCAGCAAATAGAAAACATTGATGTCGCGAAGACATTTATTTTGAACAATAAACTGCTTACTAAAAGCAATTGCAAAACTGCTTTTAAAAGAATGCAATTTTTTTGGAACGCACAAGTCCGGATCCTGACTTTAAAACATGAAGATGAGTTTTTGAGCACTGCTTAAAAATTTTCTTTAGTGTTCTCTAAAGAAAGTATTCCTAGATTTTAAAAGTTTCTTATGCCTTATTTAAGAGCTATAATACAAACTTTTAGAGAGTTTTTGGCGCATTTAATGCAGAAATTTAAAAAAATTGTGTTGAAAAATAGCTTTCTTCCAAAAATAATGTATCCTATTTGGTTGGCATTTCTATAGATGAGAAGAACACTACAGAATATAGATGCAAAAACCCAGAAAATGAGAAAGTTTGCCGAAAAAATGTGATCCTTTTGCACGAAACAAACTTTTTTCGGACTCAATTTTCGGGTGTCTAAAGGGTGATTTTTTTGAGGTTAGGATTTTCATGCATTAGTATTTGACAGATCACGCGGGATTTCAGAAATGGTGTCAAAGAGAAAGATGCTCAGTATGCTTTGACATTTCATCATGAATAGACTTACTAACGAGCAACGCTTGCAAATCATTGAATTTTATTACCAAATCAGTGTTCGGTTCGAAATGTGTTTCGCGCTTTACGTCCGATTTATGGTCTACATAATCGACCAAGTGAGCAAACAATTAATGCGATTGTGACCAAGTTTCGCACTCAGTTTACTTTATTGGACATTAAATTAACCACACGAATGCGTACAGTGCGTACAGAAGAGATTATTGCGTCTGTTTCTGAGAGTGTTGCTAAAGACCGTGAAATGTCGATTCGTCGCCGTTCGCAGCAATTGGGTTTGTGTTATTCGACCACATGGAAGATTTTACGCAAAGATCTTGGTGTAAAACCGTATAAAATACAGCTCGTGCAAGAACTGAAGTCGAACGATCTGCCACAACGTCGAATTTTCAGTGAATGGACCCTAGAAAAGTTGGCAGAAAATCCGCTTTTTTATCGACAAATTTTGTTCAGCGATGAGGCTCATTTCTGGTTGAATGGCTACGTAACTAAGCAAAATTGCCGCATTTGGAGTGAAGAGCAACCAGAAGCCGTTCAAGAACTGCCCATGCATCCCGAAAAATGCACTGTTTGGTGTGTTTTGTACGCTGGTGGAATCATTGGACCGTATTTTTTCAAAGATGCTGTTGGACGCAACGTTACGGTGAATGGCGATCGCTATCGTTCAATGCTAACAAACTTTTTGTTGCCAAAAATGGAAGAACTGAACTTGGTTGACATGTGGTTTCAACAAGATGGAGCTACATGCCACACAGCTCGCGATTCTATGGCCATTTTGAGGGAAAACTTCGGAGAACAATTCATCTCAAGGAATGGACCGGTAAGTTGGCCACCAAGATCATGCGATTTGACGCCTTAAGACTATTTTTTGTGGGGCTACGTGAAGTCTTAAGTCTACACAAATAAGCCAGCAACTATTCCAGCTTTGGAAGACAACAGTTCCGAAGAAATTCGGGCTATTCCGGCCGAAATGCTCGAAAAAGTAACCCAAAATTGGACTTTCCGAATTGACCACCTAAGACGCAGCCACGGTCAACATTTAAATGAAATTATCTTCAAAAAGTAAATGTAAATAAATAAAGTTCTCAAGCTCTTAAAAAATCACCGTTTATTATTACTGTCGCTAACAGTCTGCGTTTTTTTAGATAAGAGATAATGCTAGAAGACAGATAATTTTTAAAAAATTATTTTTTTTTGTCAATTTTTTGAAAATATTTTGATCTTAAAGAAGTCAACAAAATTTAAAAATCGTTGAGAGAAAATTTGTTGGTTCTTGAATTTTTGCTTTTGGGCACTCATATTTTTGAAATTTGTGTTTAGATCTCAGTTTTAGAGCACCCAAGCCAAATTCACTTCAAAAAGTAGATTTCTTTAATTTTGTAAAGTAAAAGTTTTTGTATTTAATAAAAATCAATTAAAAAAAACAAACACTTTAAGAAAGCCTTACACTATTTATACGCGTCAAACATAATATGAAGGTATTGAAGACGAATTTTAAGGCAATTTAATATCAAATTGGTGATCAAGGTTTCAAGGTTTCTTCTAAGGAAATTAAATATTTGTTCTTTCTTTCAGAAAGGGCAACGGCCTTGTCACTGATAAAGCTTCGATTCCCATCTGTCACCGAAATCAAGCATCAGTGAGCGTGGTTAGTAGAAAGATGGAGGACCGTCTCGAAACCTACCGCGTGCTGTTGTCATGTGTTCTTTCTGTCTGTTACTCTTTCTCTTCTGTCCTTCTGTCTTGTATTAATGTCTTGTGTTGTTATCACCTTACAAAGTCTAGTCGCTCAAGGTGCTGTGTTCTCTACTCTACTAATGTAAATGTTAATTCTTTCAGAAAAAAATGTATTCAAATAGATTAAAGTATAACTAAAGTTTTTCAAATTCTAAAATGTGTAAAATACCGCTATATCACTAACACATTTTTAGATGAAATCGTTACTTATACAACTTAACTGTACAAGCTAAATGGCTCATATATTAGAAGAGGGGTTAATTTCCGATACAACAAAGTTTAAAGCAATAAAATAAAATAAATTTATAATAAATAAATAATTCAAAATATAAGGATGCTCATATCCACTAACGCACAATTATTAGTTTTGATTTCAACAAAAATCCTACGAAAACTAAAACAAAATAATCTTCCAGGGGGGTTCATGACTCCTTCGGCCCTCCTTCTGGATCCGCCATTGTGGGAGCTTTCATCTTTAAACTTTGTACCAGCAAAAGCGCTTTACTAAAAATTCAAAAACGAATCAAAATTATTAAAATTTCCTAAATCTCATACCCACGGTAGTAGTACACACAAGTGTCATTTTGACGAGCGGCGACTCTCCGGTGCAGCAATAGTTCAATGCACACGTACGTTTTTTTCTCGAATCTATGAGACGATGATGCTACCATAAGAAATGTTGGCATAAATAATGCTGATAATATTAAGTGCATTGTAGACGTCGTGGGATCTGACTATTCTATTGTTAACGACGTTGGTGATTCAAAGGCGGCTAGTAATGATTTTATTAAAAATGCGGATGTAAATTCTGCTGTTGCTGTTCTGAAGATGTTAAAATTTTTAGAGATACGGAAGTTGTCGTTGCGTCATGGAATAAAATAGAAGTTGCTGCTGGAGAACAAGGTAATATTGATAAGCGTCTAAGGAGCGTTCGAGTTGTTTCCGGTTTTAATATCCAGAATGGTGAACTTCTAGTTTATTCGAATTTAAAATGGTTTCACCTGTCAAAGTTCAATCCATTAATTTCAACCGATTCAATTATTCAATACCTTTCGTCTAATTTAAATGTTAATCCTTCTTATTTTAAATGCTACTAACTTCTGAAAAATACTTCTCCATCCAATCCAGATTGCCAGAAAATGCTTTGGAGTGAAATTTCTGACTCTGAAATTTTTGGCGTTAACTCTTATATTTTCTTCCGGATTGATCGGCTACTTGTTTCCGTTCGCTCAACCATGTGAATCAATTTCACTACCTATCACCGATATTGAAAAAATTTGTGTTTCCATCAGTCTTGAACCGGGCATGTTAATGTACGTCATCGTTAGGTATATACCGCCAAAAAGCAATATTGAAATTTATGAAAAACATCGTACTAACCTTGATTTTGTTAATAATTTCAACAATGATTTGTATACAATTTTTATTATTGGTGATTTCAACTTATCCGATATAAATTGGTCATATCCCTTAAGTGAAAATATGCTTATCCCATGTAATTAAAAAAAAATGTGAATTAACTCTTATTGTTCATTTATTTGCCATAAACTTATATAAGATTAATAGTATTGTTAATAATTTAGATAAAATTCTTTATTTAGTTTTTACATCACAAGATGAATTGAAAGTTTCAATCACTGATACTGTTCAGTATAGTTTGTTAAACAATTCAATCCACCATAAGGAATTATATATTGAACTAAAATTATATGGATATTTACAAATTAACTGTAACAATCCAAAATCATTTAACTTCTTAAAATCAAACTTCATTGAACTCAATAATTATCTTGGAGCTGTAGACTGAAAAACTGGGGTGGAATCGGCTAATTCAATTCGATTGAACAATTTCAGATTCAAATTGTCAACATTCGTTGTTGCCTTTGTGAAATTTTAAATTGATTCTTATAAAATATCTAAATAAAAGTTTCAAATTGTCTGATTTTGAATAAAATTCTTTCTTTTCTTGCTTTTTTTCGAATGTCGTAAGCTTTGTCGGTCACAGGAATGTGTTTTTTAAAAGAAACAAAATGAACTAAGAATAATTTCCAGTCGTTTGTGTGTCTGGTACCTCTATTCGGCATAAACAAATTTGTTTGAAAACGACTATCACATCTTTTTGTGATAGCTTTTTAGGTATCAATTTGACTATCACCTTATGTAGATCAAATTCGATCATTTTGATTGTCATTTATCAACAATCACCTTAGCCAATTCCACCCCTGAATTTCTGAACCTAAACTTGAAGAATATGCTTAACCGTTTCACGGATATCTTAAATACAGCTTTTAACTTAATTGTACCTTATAGGACAGAAAAGAATATCTCAAAACATCATTTAAAGAATTTGAAAAATAAATCATGTGCGAAGTATAAAATGTCAAACACTTTAGATGACAAACATTCATTTTTCAAACTTTGTAAAGAATTCATAGTTCTCAGCAAATTTTTACACAGGAATTTATTTCGAATATTGAGTTTAATTTGAAGAGTGATCCAAAATGATTCTGGAGTTTTATTAATTCTAAAATTAAATCAATTGGCATTCCAACTACGATGAATTTTAGAGGGGATAATTCTACTGACATTAATAAAACTCTTGATCTTTTTACTCAATTTTTTGAATCAGTTTACTTCACAAGGAAACTTGGATTTTCTTTCACATATTACCCTTAAAGTAGATATTGACTCAATACACTAAGAACTATCTGAAGTATTAAATTGCCTTTAGAATCTTAAACCCAATCACATTCCTGGTGGGGATGGCATTCCCGCTCTTGCCTTAAAAAAAATGCTCTAGTTCGGTATGCTTTACATTGCTACCTTTATCGTCCAGAATATTTTTGGCCGAATGGAAATCTTCTTTTCTGATCGCAATTTATAAGTCTGGTTCGAAAAATAATGTTGAAATTTACAGAATTTGTAAGCTCGAAAGTTTATTAAGGACCAAACTGGATTTTTTCAGTCATCTTGGTATACTTTTATTTATCATCTTTATCGATGATATTTGACTGACTTTTCTGATCCCTATAAGCTTACATCTCTATGTAACACTTTAGTTAGATCATTACTTGAATATGCTGATGTCATATGGAATCCTTAAGATGGAAATCAAAAAGTAACCATTAAAGTTTATGCATTCATTTATAAAAAAAAAATATTTTGTCCAATTTAATTAAAATTAAAAAATAATAATGAATTAATTAAAAATAAATTAAATTATGTATTTCATAATCACCAATCATTTGACCTTAAGAAGACTGCAATGATTTTTCCAAACATTTTTTGACTTCATGACTTTTTTTGCATTCACTTGAAGTCCTACAATTATTTCGAAGTCTTTGAATTCTCTTAAAGTCCTTGCTATTAAAAAATTTGGTTCTATTTATTACTACTGTGTGGTATTTTATTGCAAAGATTTGAAGCCAAACGATTATAAAAAATATCATAGAATGAGTTAAATTAATTTCATTATTTGAAAATCTCAATTTTCCTAAAGTTTATTAAATATTTTTTAATTTAATAATAACTAGCTGGTTTATCCGACTTCACCCGGGAGGTATTCAACTATTTTATATAAAAAAATTAGGATGAAAAACTACTATTTTCTTATATTGTACCTTTTTTATTTAATAATTTTTATAAAATATCTTATACATATTTCTATTATGGTTAAAATACTTTTTTGTAAGCATACAGATTTTTTGCCGAGCTGACACGGGAGCAAGCAACATAAAATTGTCCGTGGGTAAAACAGGGATTTGTGATATAAATGCCTGCAACCCTCAGTGTCCGTGCCTTATTGATAGACATAGGAAAACAAAGCTTTATAGGGCATTCGTTAGTAATCATCAGTATCCTGGGAATGAAAACGCTTTGGCCTTGGGCTGAACCGGAAAGAATTTTAGCTTCAATCGCTTTCCCCTGCATAGTTACTATCCGTAATCTAGTACCATTGCTTAATTTCGGTGCATTTCATTCCTCATAAGTATTATTGGAGCCGCAATTTTCAAGTCTAGTTTATGCCAAGGAAGTTCTAATGTATTCAAAGAATTCAAAAAATCGATTGGAATATCAATAGCATCTTCTTGATCAGTCAGATTATCAATAGAAAGATAAGTTTGTTGATGGGCTTCAAACATTGAAAGAATTTTATGATTTATGCTTGGAACAGAATCGTTTTTAGGTTCTAAAATCACTCGTTCGCGTTACCAGTCATCCGTTTTTTCTGAAATTTGGGCGACGGGTAAACATTAGCTTTTAATTCATCTTGTCTAGTTACGCTAGTAGCAAAAGTTGGTTCTATTAGTACTTCACCATCATTATTTAAAATATTTCCATTTCTTATATCCAAAAGAGTTCTTGAAAATTGTGCTGCATTACTATCACCACCCAAATATACGCGCATATTTGTGGTCAATCTTAAAAGTTTGACAGAAGTCCAAAGAAACGACGTTTTTATACCTCTTGGCACACCTGCAAACAGTATCACAACACCTCTCATCGGACGTTACTCAGTTCTAAAATTCCTAAATGTATGATCCAGAGCTTCAGGCTGGTCGCGGCATTATTAATTAAACTTCACTTCACTTTTAATTAAACTTCACTTCACTTCAATCCACTTCTTAATTATTTATTTAATAGAAATAGTTTTAATATTGATTTCTTACAAATATCAAATTGTCATTCATACGTCATTACATAGCTGTCATTTTACGTCAATTACATAGCTGTCATTTGCGTTTTGTTATTCCAAGTCTGATTCTTTTTTGTTATACCACGTTTTATAGTGACTGACGTTTCATGTCAAGTCACACGGGAACGCTGTCTAACGGGATAAAAAGTATCCTATGTCAGTCCCCTGGCTCTAAGCTACCCCCCTACCAATTTTCAGCCAAATCTGTTCTGCCGTTCTTGAGTTATAAGTGGTGTAACTAACACGACTTTCTTTTATATATATAGATTTCAAAGCATATTTTTGCCTTGCTATACCTTGTAGCAATAATACCCGTGTTTTGTTGCGAAATCTATCCATAGTAAAGTAAGATTTTACACGAATAACAAAAACAATATCCATAGTGAGAATAACACCTATAAAAGTTAGAGTAGAATCTCACTATGGATAGGTTTTTGGCATTTATATGAGCCTTGAATGGATCTTTTGTGATTTCGTTCTCAAATGTTGGTACGATTGATATTGCATTTGTATCTCGATGGCTGTGTTCGTTGAGTAGTTCTGCATTTGGAATCATGTGTGTTTTCCATTGCGGAAAAAACGAATCTATTATTCTGCATTTGGAATCATGTGTGTTTTCCATTGCGGAAAAAACGAATCTATTACTGTTGATATTATTTAGTTTTGCTAGTGAAAATGGACTAACTGGGTTTATTTTGCAAGAAAAAACAATAGAAAAGATATTTTTGTTTTGCTATGTTTCCAAAAAATTTTTATCGCAGTTTAGAATAGATAAATCTCAACTCGATTCAGGTATATAAAGAATTGAGGCGAGCTTCAAGCTCGCTTCAACACCACATGTTAATGTACGAGTAGTAGTCTACGAACAAACCCCATTTTTGAAGTTTTTTTATTATTATTTTGACATATCTCCTTTCAGTTGTACCAATTTTTAAATACAAAAATCTGGCCACTGCGGATCGTTTTGTTGGGAATTTCATACTTTACTATATATGAAATGCGAACAAAACGCACGTAATATTCAAATAAATACATTTTTTTGTGGAGAGCAAAATACTCTTAAAGTGACCTATACACCTTGCACACCAATTTTCTGTGTCAGATACCGATTTTCGATGTCAAAACCAAGCGATTTAAATTAAAACTTCAATATTGTGTAATGAAATTTCACTAAAAAATGCAAAAGAAAGCAAGGACTTAAAGTGAATGCAAGGACTTCAAGTAAACACTTTCAATGAAAGCAAAGACTTCAAAAGTACGCAAAGCCTTAAAAAGAGTGCCTAAAGTTCCAAATGATTGCAATCAATTAACTGCAGTCAAATAAGTGGAAGTTGAAATGATTTGTGATTTCAAAATTTCAAGTCCCCATCTCTAGATGAATTCAATGAATGCTTTCTTTATATTGAATTCATAAATGATTGCTTGTTAAATAGGGAACCTACTCACAAGTAACCTAACTTTCAAAGTTTTGGAAACACCAATTTATATACACATATTAAAGTAAGTGGTTACAAGTTATTTGAACACAAACTGTTTTCTTAATATGTTTTTGTGTTTGTTCCTTTTTTTCGTGGACACGCATTCCGATCATTTAAGGTACCTACTCTAAGAACTTCTAGTCGACATCATGAATTCTTGTAATTTATTAAAATAAATCGTGACAAGAAAACCTTACAACAATTATGCATGCATATAAACGCCACACGAACATCTTCTACTAGGTATACATTCCATACGTTACTTAAATCGATAAAATACAAACTTTTTTCTTCTGAAAGCAAAATATTTACTCAGCGATGAGGCAATTTAAGTCTATGTCAATACCATTGACAGCTGTCAAATTGACATTTTGATATAACCACTTAATTTGAATCTTCAAAAATGTCAACTTTAACGATATCTGTCACGCAAGGTTCTATATAAGTATAACGAATGCGAAATCATTTTGCCAGACGTACTCGTCGTATGTGACGATGATACTCGTTCAAGTAGCATAGTTCGGGATGTGTTCACTCGAGCAACATAAGTTCTGTTAACATAGCATTCGTGCAACCATAAGTGTATGATGTTAAAAACACGTTACCGTTACCCATAACCACTTAGAATTACATAAATTTAACTTGCATTCTACATTCCGCATTCCCTTGTAATCACGATGATGACGATGATGATGGTCATGATTCCTCTCTGCACAAAAGGATTTCGCTGCAATATATTTTGTGTTGGAATTTCGTTACTCTTTTCCCCAACAGATGTGTGCACTGTGCAGATGCAGTGGAATGCTTTTGAGCGAATAATTTCGTTTTCTACTGACACACAAAGACCTAAAATGCTTATTTCAATTTATACATGAATTATCCTTGCCAGAAAAATGCTGAATTTGAAGCGTGAAAAATGCACTCACTCTAAAAAAAAACCAAAAACACAAAAAAGGTCAAAGCATACCTTCATTTCCATACTGCTAATTACCTCCACCGCACCTCACCGCTCGCCGCACCACCTCTAAATTGAAACACTTTGTTTGGAAAGGATTTTTAAATTGAAAAAAAAGGCACATCCTACTATTTACAGATGTGGTTGCATTTCACGAGCCTCAGTAGAACCTTGCCTATACGAGTATATACCCCCAGAGACCCACTGAGAGAGGTTGTGATAAAAAAGGACACTTAAACGGATTAACTGTTGAGTTTAATTGCCCACTTTCCGGGTTTTTATATCGCCCCAAGGTGAAATTACACAGTGTATCCTTGATGATCTACATTTATAAAGGATTCTTTTTCTCTTTCTCGTTGTTGTTGTTTTTATTTTTGTTGTAGTCAAGGATGAGTGTCAATGTCATAGACTCTCTATCTTCGCGCTGTTGTTTTCAGTACTTTTTTGTGAGTTTTTGTACTGAAGCAGCATAAACGAATCCTTTCACTAAACTGACAATGGGTTCAAGTAATTAAGCTCTTAGCTTTCAGTTCAGTTTTGTCCTAGTTCGTTCACAATACGATATAAACTTAACTACAAACATATAGATATATATTTGTCTATGTATAAAAGAAAGCTTACAAAATATTAAATGAAAATGAGACCTCATCAGCAGTGCACTTTTGCCACTTCTCTTTGCCGCCACCGCCACCGCTACTGAAGTGAATCCGCAGTGGGACAGTATAGAGGTTTTTTATTTTGTTGGTTTAATTAAAAATGAAATATGGAATTATTTCTCACAGGCAGAGTGTCACACTTTAACCCTTTAAGCTACTTTGGTAAATTAAACATACTCTTTTTTTGTTTTTGTTGCTTGTTTATTTTTTGGTTGAATATCATAAATCACAATTTTAAATCCTCTTGTGTCCTAAAGGTCTCCCTAACCAATGAAACAATAAGGCAATTTTATATATTTGTATATGTACATATCTCCATATTTCGAAAATGATTTGTTGAGCTGTGAGAGTTTTTGAAAAAATAAACATTTGGGAATTCATACAAGTGTCGTTATTGTTTTACTACTCGTGCATGTTTTCATATTTCCATAAAGGATATGAAAGTGTAATGTACCAACAATCTACGTACATACAAACATACAAAAGGATTGAAATGATATTATTTTTGTTTATGAATGTAAATCTATCAGATTATAGAAAATTTAATCGGAGAATAAAACTTTGGTGTAGTTGAGGTGTTTTTTTTTTGAAAATATTTGTTTTACATCAATTGATTTTAAATGCAAACAATATTTTAAGTACGAAATAATGCAAATAACTTTATGAATTGATTTGTAAATAAGAATTTACAACGCAGATTTATGCCACAGTTTGTATGATTTCATTTTTATATGTGAATTTAATTATAAATACAATAAAACATATTTCTTATAGTTATACATGTATACATTTTAGATAAGTAGGCGTGTTAGGGGTGTGACTGTCTTTAAACTCAGTTTAAGGAATGCAGTTTTAAGCTAGTTCTATTTACAAAGCATCAATGGACTGGCCTTTTTTTAAACAGTGCTAATTTGGAATCATTGCTTTAACATGAAAAAAAAGTTTTTCACAAATTATGGACTCCAAGAAATAAATTAAAATATTAACTTCTCGCAGGAATTTATTGTAATTGGTCCGATTTGTCCAAAATAAAATTTTTTAAATTAAAGGTTTTTAGAGAAAGGTCTATGTGCGAGGAGGTATATACGTAGTAAAAGTTTTACTGATAAATAACTTCAAAAAATGCAGGAAGGATTGTCAACAAAAATGAGTTTTTTGTTTAAACCTTTTTTTTCTAGTGCTTTTGCTGTGGAACCACAAAATTAACACTTTTCTAATATGCTCCTAGTTGTTTAAGACGATAACTAAATGTAACGTTTTTGACATCTAGTAAATTTTTTAGAAAAATTTAAGATAATTTTTTTTTACAGAGAACAAAAACCAACAAAAATAATACGAAAATTTGGAAAAACTGTTTTTGACTCGAATATCTCCAGAATAAATTAAGGTATTGACCATAAAAGAATTTCATTTTATACAAAGTATTGTTTTTAAAAATTGGTTTTCGTCTGAAATACTTCGGGAATGAAAAAAAGATATTGAAATTAAATTTGTTTTGAAATATTATCGTCAACTTTTAGTTGATTTTTTACAAAAATACAATTTACAACTTTTTTTTACAAAACCTTAAAGCGTAAAAAATCTACCGCTGATAAAAATAGTTTTCGACTCAAGTATTTTGAGAACTAAAAAAGATTTAGACTACAAACTTTTTTATCTTTTAGAAAATGTTTTTATGAATATTTTGAATTTTTTTGGAAATATCGACAGACAAACAAAGATGGTGAGTTATAATTGTGGGTCGCATCCCAGCCTAATTTGTGTTTTGTGTTAAGTAACTTTTCTGAAACGTTTTAAACTAATACTAAGTAGATGTTGAAAATTTAAAAACAATGAACGAAGAAACCTTAAGACGTGACTTACACAATTTTTAAAAATCTTATAGGGAATTTCATCAAGACCCATTCATATTACATTCGTCTAGATAAGTTATAAGCTTTGAAAATTATGTAATTGGCCGTTAGGTCTTTTCACCCAAAACCATATAGCCCAAATCCAAAAATGTCATAAGGCCCATAATTAGTCGCAAAGCCCAAACACTTTTTTGAAAACCTCCAAAAAAACCCAAACGAATGTCGTAACCCCCAAATTGTTGTTGTCATTTTTCCCAAAATAATTTTTAATTTTGAGTTTGGGTTTTATGACATAGGGTTGGGCTTTGAGAGATCTATTTAAGGCATTATGACGGTAATGTTTCTAATCGTTTCTTATGCCTTATCACAAAACGATATAAAATTCAAATCATAAGATGATACAAAGCCGAAAAGAGAAATGTCCTAAAAAATACAACTAAGAAAACTTCACAAAGCCCAAATAAAATATCATCTTAATATACAAAAATCCAGTGTCATTTGTATGTTCCTAGTGAACTCTTCACCAAGTCAACCGATTTCGGTGAAAGTTGGCATTTTATGTGTAATTTGGTCTAACTTAAGATAAAGGATAGTTTATATTTCGATTAATGGTCTCAATTGTAGCAGACCCGACCACGCGTTGCTGTGGCTGAGTAATTAAGGAAGGACTTAATAGACAAAATTGAACACTAATTTACATAACATCTTTAATTTTATTTTATTAATAAATACTATGATTAACATAAATTAAATAGATCCCAGTTAAAGTTTACTGAAGTGCCAATCGAAGAACAATATTTTTGGTCAGCCTGTCTTTTGTCAACACAAATAAACTCGATGGTCTCCCTACACATGAGAGAAACATGAATTCTCAAGTCTAAGCCGCAAATAGACATTGTTTATCCTTGTGATATGTTAATAGTCATCGCGAAAGCTTAACGTATTGGAAATTGCATTCTTTTGAAAGGTATTAGAGAATATGACGGTATCATTGGAATGCGTGGTAACAGAACGATTTCTCCTTTTCTGCCAAAATAGTTGCTTCGAGAACATTTCCAGTGATTTTTTTGATTACCAAACGTGTACCGTTGCATAGTTTAGGGGGATTCAAATTACGCAGAAGAATAATCGGTGATCCAATTTTTAACCGAAGACCAGCTATAGACTTAGTGAATAGCGAAGAACAATTTAATAATCTTGATTTAGTTACAATTGTTGCTAATAATGAACCATTATTAACTGACGAACAAAAAAATGTATACAATCGAATTATGTTGACTGTTGATGCTAAACAAAGTGGTTTCTTTTTCTTGGATGCACCAGATGGAACCGGAAAAACATTTTTGGTATCGTTGATCCTTTCCAAAGTACGGTCACAAAAAAAAATTGCATTAGCAATTGCATCATCAGGAATAGCTGCTACTTTGTTAGATGGTGGTCGAACAGCACATTCTGCTTTTAAGTTACCACTAGATGTCCATAAAAATCCAAATGCTATGTGTAACATTAAGAAAAGGAGTGGAATGGCTACAGTGTTACAAAGGAGTTCAATCATAATTTGGGATGAGTGTACCATGGCTCATAAACATTCACTCGAAGCATTAAATAGAACTTTGCAGGATTTGAACAGTAATGACAGACTTTTTGGTGAAGCTATTCTACTATTATCTGGTGATTTTCGGTAAACATTATCAGTGATTCCTCGCTCTACTTTTGCTGATGAAATCAATGCATGTTTAAAATAATCATTTTTATGGAGAAACGTTGAAACACTAAGGTTAACAAAAAACATGCGAATATAACTCCAAAATGATCCGACAGCACGAGTATTTTCTCAGCAACTATTATATATTGGAAACGGTGATGTGGAATTTAATCAAGATACCCAATGCATAAGGTTGCCAGACAATTTCTGTACTGTTGTTGAAACTAAAAATGATCTGATCGAGAGTGTCTTCCCAGATATAATAAATAACTATCTAACTCACAATTGGCTCAGTAATCGTGCTATTTTGGCAGCAAAAAATGTTGATGCAGATCTTATTAACTACCAGATACAACAATTATTACCAGGCGATATAATGTCGTTTCCAATTGAATTTTTGAATTCTTTAGACATATCAGGAATGAAACCACACAATCTTCGGTTAAAAATTGGATCACCGATTATTTTTCTGCGTAATTTGAACCCCCCTAAACTATGCAACGGTACACGTTTGGTAATCAAAAAAATCACCAGAAATGTTCTCGAAGCAACTATTTTGGCAGGAAGGTTTAAAGGAGAAATCGTTCTGTTACCACGCATTCCAATGATACCGTCAGATTCTCTAATACCTTTCAAAAGAATGCAATTTCCAAAACGTTAAGCTTTCGCGATGACTATTAACATATCACAAGGATAAACAATGTCTATTTGCGGCTTAGACTTGAGAATTCATGTTTCTCTCATGTGGTAGGGAGACCATCGAGTTTATTTGTGTTGACAAAAGGCAGTCTGACCAAAAATATTGTTCATCGATTGGAACTTCAATAAACTTTAACTGTGATTTTATTAATTTATGTTAATCATAGTATTTATTAATAACATAAAATTAAAGATGTTATGTAAATTAGTGTTCAATTTTGTCTATTAAGTCCTTCCTTAATTAATCAGTCACAGCAACGCGTGGTCGGGTCTGCATATAAAATATAATAGCGCTCAAAAGATTTGTGTTGGTTAGCCGAACATATTTTTTAAGCTTTCTTGAAGTTCCGAGTTTTGACATTTTTTCTTTTAATGTTTGAGTGCATGTGCACCTATCCCTACATTTTCGCAATTTACATCTAATAGCCAGCAGATAAAGAGCAAAGACAATGCCGTTGTTGATGCCCATTTTCGCATTGATGAAATCACCGGTAACCAAAATATCGATCTTGACCTAGACACCATTATCAAGCTTTAGCCTACTGATGAAAGTTAACTTCTAAAAAACTGACTTCTAGCTTTTTATTTAAAAATGATTAAATTTTCAAATATTGATACCTTTTTAATAAGGTTTCGTTCTACGCTTAAAAGTTTCACCATCATTTACGGGATATTTCAGCCCAGAATAAGATCAACGTGAAAGCATATAATATTAGAACTATATACTTCTGAGTAAATATGAATGCAAACATTAACGAGTAGGCAAGGTTATTCATGGGATGCCAAAAATCCAAAGGTATACCAAGTCCTTATACGGTAAATTTGAAGTACTAACATCATCGTCACATACATACATTTAGACTTCCTTCGTCCAATGATTTTTCGTACATTTTCACTGCCGTAAACAGGTTCACGGCGTTGGCCAAAAGCATATCCTCTGTTTGATAAAACAGCTAGTTCAGTGGCAAAAGCATTTGTCGAAAACTTCATTGCCCATTTTGGTACTCTTTGAAAAATCACTGCGAAACAAGGAAGTCAATTCGAATGAAAGCTTTTCACCGAACTGTCTAGACTGTTAGGCATTCACAAAGTGAACATAACGCCTTCTCACCCACAAGTTAATGGCATGGTTGATCGGTTCTATAGACAATTAAAATGTTCATAAAAAGCTAGATGGAATACAATCAATTTTAGCTCAGAACTCCCAAGCATTCTCTTACGAATTCGATGTGCAGTCAAAGGCGACTTAAATTCTTTTACAGCAAAAATGGTTTATGGGCAGAAGATTATACTTCTTGGAGAAAATTTTGTCATAAACAACAACAAGCATAACCTCTCCATACGTTCTAGTTGAAAAAACCCCGCAACACAATGAAAAATCTCATTCGAACAGACACCAAACTAAGCAGAGCAAGAAATTTTCATTCCAAAGCATTTAAACTAAGGTAAACAGTTTTTTCGTCTGAATCGACAAGGTCAAAACAGATGCTTCAAACGAAACACCAAACAATGTAATTCAACGTCTCAAAAAAACACTTCTTAGTTGAAATAAAAAAAAACTGTATCGGTTTTTATCGACCGACTTCAATTTAAATAAACCAGAGTTTAAACTTTAAAATTTTTAACATCTCGAAAAGGGGGACTCGAAATTTCAGTAGCCCTAAAAAATCATCTATTTGATTCTAATAACTTAATAAGTTTTAAGCATTCATGACCTTTTTAATAAACATTCTGTGGCAATAGAACTTACTAAAATAATATACACAATAAAATGACTTATAAGTTTTTAATGATACTTTTACGCACAGAGTATGAATTTAAGCAGGTACAAAATACATTTTAAAACTATTCAAATCCTACCTATATCGACGTTTTAATAGCCATTATCTAACAACGTGAAATATGTTATGAAAAATGTCAAAATCAATAATATTATCTCATATTACAGTTCCGGTGACCGAAATTTGTCTTTTCGAGCAGTTGAAGCAGAATTGTAGACCTTGTGTTGACCTTTCACCGAAGTCTTTTAACATTTTTCTTACAATGTCTATTAATAAACTTCTGCTTAAAAACCTTACATATTTAAATAGAAGGGTTAAATATACTTTTTGAATATTATATATGGTATCTACAATCTACATATGAGGAAAAAATAACTAAAATTGATTTTTGTCTACACAACACATGTGTATGTAAAATACTTTTTATATTATTTATTTGGTAAAATACTTTTTTTACAGTCAAAATCATCATCACAATAACGTCCCAGAATTCAAAATTTCATATAAACCATATTTTCCTTTTCATCCTCAAATCCTGAAAGCCTTCAAAAGAATTATTTATGTTAGTTTTTTCCTTATCATACGAATACAATAAAAAATATGTATAAAAAAAAAGATCACCATCTCATATCCCCTCCCCATGAAAATGAAAATGAAAATGTTTAACAAAGAAAAAGTGTCAAGCATATGTTAAGCTCCAGAGCTTGACCCTTTTATATGAGCTCAGAGTAGAAAATTTTCCAAAGAAGAGTCTTTTTCATATGTCATCTATCTCATAGAGTATTATAGTTATAGTCGTATCTAAAATCTACATATAGATACAGATACATGAGATTCAGAGCAGGGGGTGTTGGGAGACACAGAGAATATGGCAGTCATTCATACAACATTAAAGCTGTTGAAAGTGTCCCCTTTTGGTATTAATTTTTGTGTGTGCTTTATCAAATGGACGGATGGAGGGTTTAATGTTGTGCAGCATTATCTGCAGTTAAAAACCAATGACTGTCATCAAGTTCCAATCTCTCTGATGTGACTCTGGGATGGTCTAAGTCTCCGGGCTCCAGGCTAATGTCTCGCAAAAATATTGCTTAATCATTTCACGTCTTAAAATTTAATTTGATAGAAATGAATTCGAAGAAAATGTACGTAAGCCATCAGCAGTGAGTATTATTGCAAAAAAATAAGCACTAAAATCTCTCAGACAGAAGCCATGAAAAGGACATTCGATGTAATCTTGTGTCGATTAACGCCTCTCGTTATTTGTTATTCGTTATTCTCCCGTCCCGTCTGTGAAGCTGTGACTGTGACGTCTGGTCTGGACCAAAACGGGAAGAAGATACTTATTTTTTGTTTTTAGTTTCCTTTTTGTGCAATTTTTTCTTTGAAATTTAAATCTGGGGTTTAAGTGTCCTTTAGCACAAGCCAAGCACAAATGGCTAAATAACTTTAGCCAAGAAAAAAGTCTACACAGAAAGACAAACCGACACACAACAGCGCAGTGGCCGGGTGCGGCTGGTGAAGGAAACGAGAAAAAGTTTATCTTAATTCAGTATTCAGCGTTTTATGAAAATCACCAGATTATCTGATTTAACTGGGAGTTAGTTTATTAGGGATGCATCTTGGGGATTCTGTGTCGCAGAATATTATTTTATTTCTCACCATTTAATTTCCTAAACGAACCATGAATGCGGGAAATGATGGGGAATTTTCTGATTTATTGGAGGCTCTTTGAGACGCGTATTGTATGCTTGGGTTATCCAAAGAATAGATTTAGTTCTATATGTATGGATTATGCTTAAAAAGATTAGGACCAGAAGCTATGATAAGACCGGGAATTTGTTGTTTAAAATGTGATTTCGAGCGAAATGAGTTTTTGATTTATTTATTTTGTTTATTTTGAGAATAAGTTTAATGGGTTTTGAATTTTCGTTTGAGAATAACTTTGAGTTTTGATGTTGGTGTTAGCTCTGTTTTAGTTTGTTATTAGGGCAACATAAGACCAACATTCTTTTTAAGCTTATTTTTATTTGGTCTTCTATCTAAATAAAAAGAAATACAATTTTTTGTTTTTTCACTGGCACGAGGTTCAATATTAATAATGCTAAAGGAAGCAGATTAATTAAAAATAAAAATGATAATATGAGATAAGAGAATTCTATTTCTTCGATCAAAGAAAGAAAACGAAAGAAATGAATTGTGGTGATTCAAAAGGCTCTCTGATAGCTTCCCATTTTTGTCCAATGACATTTACAAACAATGTTTTCTATAAAAAGCCATACTGTCATTGGAGGAGCTTTTAAAAGTATGCAACAACAAATTTAAATAATTGAGGTTTTAAACCAATTTACTAGTATTTTTGTCAGGACTCGTAAAAAAAGAAGCTGGGATGCGAACCACACTGATAACTTCCCATCTTGTCTGTCCAATTATCTTGCTTAAAAGGTTTGTAGATTTTTGTGTTTTGTTAAAAAAGTTATCAATTGAATTATTCCAAGAAATTTAAAAATTAATAACAATATTTTGCATAATGATGAAATAGTTTGATTTCAAAATCTATTTTTCTTAACGAGATTTCTTATATAAAATAAAATGCACGACAGGGTAGCACGAACTTGCATGAAAGGAATCTGTTTTAAAAAGTTCAGTTTTTTGTTTTTAAAAGTATACCTATATAAGATTTAAAAATATACCTGTAAAATAAGTTTCTCTCCAAAGATATAAATGCCATTTGATTTATCAAAAAACATGTGATTCGTCCCAAGACACAACTCATCCTGGGACATTGAAAAAGTGATTCTAATATAAAATACTCATATACTCTTACTGGCCCGTTTTTTTAACTTGTACTAAGTATTTATTCTTTTATTTAGCCGAAGGCAAGTAAAAGAATAATATTTTCAAATCATATACAGTGCCGCTCACTTGAATAGCACCCCCCCTTTAATTCGAGTTTAAAGCTCAATATCTTTAAAACAAGTAATGAAAATGACTCTTTTTTTTCTTTTAAATCAAGTTTATTAAGTTCTGTAAAAAAAGGGAAAGAATGGAATGTATATTTACAGTGGTTATATTTATATACATTTTAAAGTGATGTGACTCAAAAAATTTGAATCAAATTTTAGCTCACTTGAATAGCACCTCTTCATTTAAAATTAACTTATATATATTATATTATTAATATTTTTAAACTTTTTAACAAATTTAAATTATAAGGAACACAATTATTAACATTAATTTTATGAATAAAAACAAAAATTAGTAATGGATGGTCCCGCCTTGATTATAAATAACCTCATACATCCTGTCCGGTAGGGAATCATACAAGATTTTGATATAGGACAGTGAAATCGAGGCCCAGCTACACTTAATGGCTTCTATTAGCTCATTTTTACTACCATATTGTTTCCCAGATTCATATACTTTTCGAGTAAGCCACCCCCAAACTTTTTCGATAATGTTTAGGTCTGGCGAATATGGTGGCCAATCTAACAATGAGACATTTTGGCGCTCCAGAAATAGTTTTACTACTCTGGCATTGTGGATGGGTGCGTTATCCTGCTGCAATTTCCATGACAAGTCACCAAAAAATTCCTTAATCGAAGGAAAAACCTCCTCGAGTACCTCAATGTATGATTGCGCATTCATACGAGGAGTCAAAAACTGCAAATCCAAAGTTCCATAATAAGTAATGGCTCCCCAAACCATAACACCGCCCACTCGGCTGTGTAAACGATCCAAATGATGTTCCTCTTTCCGCAAATCATGGAAGTAATAGTTAAATCCATCAGGCCCCTCTAAATTAAATTTTTTTCGTCAGAGAAAACAACACGGTACCATTCCTTACTCCATGTCATGTTAGCACGACAGAAACTAAGGCGTTGCTCTTTACGGGACGGGTTAAGCGGTGGTTTTTTCTTAAGCTTTAATCTTTTTAAGTGTGTAGCATTAGAAATTACCCCTTTTACGGTAGATACACTTGCTTTGACACCACTTTTTTCTTTTATTTTGGGGTGCAGAATCATGCGAATTTGACGCGAGTCGCAGGATTGCTCTTTTGTCAGCAGCGCTAACGACACTAGACGTTCGGCCTTTTATATTTTTACCATAGCTGGACTCTTTCCGTAAAAATGTGGATATAACTTTGCGGCTTCGTTTTTTTAGCTATTTGGTGAATAGACAGGCCACACTCGCGATAAGCTTTAATTTTAGATTTCTCGTTCTCTGCCAATGATTTACCACGACCCATTTTGACTGAAATTATCTTAAAATGACTAAAAGAAATGGGAAAATATTTTTTAATAACTACCTGGCTTGTAATCTACACGAAAACTGATAATATAGGGGGTGGTGCTATTCAAGTGAACCTAAATAAAACCACGTTTTTCACAGTAGTTTCAATAAAGTTACAAAAACTATATTTAACGGAACATTTCCAATGTATGAATTCGGTCACAGAGAGAGCAATTTAAGAGACAATTAAAATATACAAATATTGCAACGGTATACTGACTCAAAGACCCGAATTCTATACAGTTACATATTGCATAGTGGGGGCGTCTTCAAGTGAGCGGCACTGTATACAAAGGTACCAAATTCGTTAATCCGATACAGTGGCGCTACACGGACGGCCATCGTTGGTATTTACAATAGTTATAGCCATAAAAATACATAAATATGTACCAAATGCATTAATTTCGATAAAAGATAGGAATGTTATTAAAATTTTGTCAAAATAATCCGCTCTTTAAAGTTTATCTATATGTACTCGTATCAATTTTTACCAAATTTGCGTACTATTTTTTGTAGATTTTATTTTTTTATGAAAAACGGACTGTTGGATTTTTATGTAAAAATTACTGAATATCAAAAACAACATTTTCTGTGAAATAAAATAAGTTTGAAGCCAATATTTCAAATTTTTGAAAAGATATTTGAGTCGAAAATCAATTTTTACCAACTTTTGTTACATATTTTTAGGTTTTTATTTTTGTAAAAAAAACTGTCCATTCAATTTTTCTCAAAATTTTATCAGATGTTAAAAACATTATTTTTCGTTGCACAAAATTGTTTTGGAGACGAAATCATATTAGAGTCATAAAATTTTGGAAAAAAATATATGTCTTTGATATCACGTTACAATATATTATATATAATTTAATTCAAGTCTCTAGCGTTTTTGGTTCGTAAGATATTTAGGGTTAACCAAAATGTTCACCTTTTTTTTAAACTGCTATGGTAAAAAAAACCACCCACGAAATTTTCTTGAGAGCCTTTTCTGCATCTTTCTGACTTATTATCTGTATAACAAAATTTATTTGAAATCGATAGCTCTTCTGGTTCTTGAGCTATGGACGACGAAAAAAACGTCGCGAACGTACGGACGTAAGGACGTGCGGACGTACGGACGTGCGGACGTACGGACGTGCGGACGTACGAGCGTACGTACACACGCACGTACAGACATCTTTCTAAAAATCTTTTATTTCGACCTTGAAACTACGAGAAATGTCAAAATTTTCAATTTGGCAAATCGGACTCATTACAGTAACTTCCTATGGGAAGTTAAAATTTATTTTAAGATTCAAAATTTTACTTGAAAAATAAATTTGTCTTCAAAAATTTAAATGCCATTTTAAAAAACAATAAACTCTTGATTTTTCAACTTTTGTTTTTTGAAAATCGTTAAAGCAGTTTTTTTTTAATTATTTTTTATTTATAAAATTTTTTAATTTAGTTCCAAAATATTTTTGGTATGCAGTTGTTTAGTGATTGTAAATATACGCTCTACATTTGAATTTCGTAAAAAAATGTTGGCCCGTTTTTGAGATACAGAATTTGAAAAAAATATTCTATATTTTTTTAAAAATCCAAACAATAAAAAATTTCACAACATAAGAGCTTATTTTAAAAAAAGATTGAAATCAGTTCATAAGTTGCTGAGTAAATTAAAAAAATAAAATAACGGTTCTATTAGCGATACATTTCCTGAGCAATACAACTATATGTTTTTCTTGTTAAAAGAAGCCAAGGTAAAAAATAAAATTTTAGAGAAAATTTAAAAAAATCTATCGGTTTGTTTTTGAGAAAATTCGAATTTTCGTTTTCTGACTGAAAAAGTTGTATGGGGGTCACTGTTAGTTTTGATCTCAAAAAAATTAAAAAAACGCCTAACGCGAATCTGCTATAAGCCTTAAATTCCAAGTTTGAACTCAATCGAACCAATGATTTAGGCTGTAGGAGCGTGGAGAGCGACAGACAGACAGAACAGACCGGACGGTATCGCGGGACCCGACTTCTCTACCATCTTAATTTATCATGTTTGATTAAAATCTCGAATTCGAAATTTTGCACGAATGCAAAACTTGCCATATAGTTCCTTTATGTCGCAAGTAAAAATACAAATTGGATGAATGAAATTAACTTGAAATCAATGTTTTTTTTTTGTTCATATTGTTCATGGGATATCGAGAACCGAACACCATTTTTAAATTTAAAAAATTTTAGTTCAATTTTTCGCAAAATTGTACCGAATGTTCAAAACAATATTTTTTATAAGCTAAAATTAGATCCAAGCCAAAATCTCAAAGTTTTGAAAAGATATTTAGATCAAAAATCAATTTTTAATAACTTTTTAAAATTTTTTTTTGTTTTATAGTTTTTTTTTTTAAACTGTCCCTTCAAAATTTTGAATTTGAAGCCATAAAATGAAGTTTTTGAAAAGATAATTGTACTGAAATTTATTTGAAATCAATATCTCTACTGTTTCTTGGCCTATGGACGGAGAAAAAAACGTCGGACGTACGAACGTAAGTACACACGCACGCACAGACATCTTTCTAAAAATCTTTTATTTCGACTGCAGGGACCTTGAAACGTCGAGAAATGTCAAAATTTTCAATTTGACATTTTGGACCCATTACAATAATCTCCTTTGGGAACTTAATAACGTTATCAATTGAAGTTTAATTAGAATTTTTACAAAAAGTTATGTATGTAGAATAAGAGATAATAGAAGATATGCCATTTATACCGCAGTGTATAAAGTCGATGATATTTCAAAAGATTTCAGAAAGCATTTGACAATATATTCCATTGACTTATCCTTTTCAAATTGTCTATTGTTATAGCTTTGAATCCTCTTTTATAAAATGGATACTCTCTTACCCATTGAGCTTACCTAGAAAGTAGATATTACAGCTTTCTTTTCAGATTTTCCAGTTTATACCCTTACTTATCTACCTCTAATTTTCCCACGAGGCGGTCACCTAGATCCTCTTTTGTTCATTCTTACTAGTGTTGTTTTCTGTGGTCATAGCGGAGCCTAGTTAGAAAAAGTCCTTCACTGTCTTAAAATTACGTTTGCCCATGGCGACGAGACGTCATTGTTGTAGGTCTTTTCTTGATGACTGCCGCCTCTACCTCAATACTTACAAAAACCCTATTGGCATAACGCTGAGTTCTTCCAATTATGTCAATTTCATCATCAAATGAAAGCAATTGGGCAGACTTTTAAAAGTTAGTGCCTCCAGTTTTGGCATGGGAGCTCTGTACTAATGATGACAGCGCATCAACTCTTTCTTGACACCGAAAGGTTCAGTTAAGTTGTTTTCAAACTTTAGTATATATATATAGAGTATATTTTATTTCGCTTAAAATTCAAATACATTATAATAAAGATAAATAATTAATAATTAATCAAAATAATAATGACATTTTGTATTTTTTGATACAATAAAGCATTAAAAATAGTGTTAAATGCCACTTCAATAGGCTTAACAAATTCAAAAGATTAATGAGGGTGGGGTGACCCAAAGTACAATTTAATGAATTCAATTAATAAAAATCTATAAAAATGCATACAAAATTAACATTTCTATAATTAATTTAACAGAACTAGAAAAAAAGTAGTGTTTTAGAAATTTGTATATTCTCCAAATAAAATTTAATAAAAGCTAAACGAAAAGAAATAGTGATAAACTCTCTATCAAACCAAAATATCGGTGAAAAGTGATTCAATATTTAGGTAATCAAAATTGAAAAGCCATTGTTTTATGCGTTTTAAAAATATTCCAGAAATTGTTATGGATCTTATAGACTGGGGAAGTTTATTAAAAAGACGAAATGAAAACACAGAACAAAAGTTACGGAAAGCCGTGGTGCGAAAATCTGGTACAGTAACAACATTCAAAAAATTACCTCGAAGATTATAGTTGGAAATTAGCCTGAAATTAAGATTTCCTGACCTCCTAAAAAATGTTTTCAATACCTTAAAACAGTACAAATGTCTAACAGGAAGTATCTTAAGAGTAGCAAAAAGTTCAAAACTTGGATATCGACGGTGTTTTCTACAAATTTTTCTAATAACAGCTTTCTGGAGTATAAGACTTTTATGGAGCAGCTCGACCTCTTAATGGTCATCCTGCATAAACGGACGAGTTTGGCTCCATGTACTGATCGTCCCTGTAGATTCTGTCATATGGGGCCTTGAAAAAGATAAAAAGATATTTGCTGTCGATTCGATGTACTTGGGTTTTTTCCAGGATCTGCCGTAATGTGAATATTTGATCGATATTTTATTTTTGTCTTACTACTAATAAATTGCTAGGAAGCACTCGGCTTCGTTAAACATTAATTAATTTTTTTATCCAAATGTGACATTCCAATATATATGTAACATTTATTATCGAACTTCTCGAATGCGCGTATATGGTCTAATTTCAAAAGTTTTGATTTTTCCAGAATCGAAAGTATCCAAACATTGTTTGATTCGCTTCCAATTTCGTGGTAAATCTTTGAAAAAATTTCTTATCCTTTCTCCCTACGTTGGTTGATCGCCTGAAACTTCTAAACTTGAACTCTTTGGAAGAACATAGAGAAAATTTCAGCTGTATCCAATCTACAACTTCACGAATTTCATCTTAAAGATATTTTATTATGAAGCATTGTCATAGAGCTGATATAGCACATGTGTTCAAAGAAAAAAGTTTAAACATAGTGAATAACAAGACCTTGGTAATTGTCATGAAAATTTGAAATCGAGAAACAGTGAGGAAATGTTTCTTGGAAAATTGCATCTTGATTGGAAAGTAGAGCATTAAAATAAAACCTATTTTTCTAGTGGTTTTATACTACGCTATTTACAGGAGCTTAAGGAGCTTAATCGAAAGATCTCGGTTCCCAGTACTGATCACCTCTTCCAAAAATAGAATAAATACTAAACCTTTATTCCTTTAGCTTGGCACAAAAAGCTTCACCGTCTCTCCTACCGTCTTGTTGAATATTAACGTAGTCCACTTCAACGTCATCAAATTCCGGCCATAAAAAACCATGTATTTTAGCTCGGGTGGGCAATCCGTTCAACGTGTCAGTTGTGCCAAATTCATTTTCGAACAAGAATAGTCCAATATGGAGAGACTTTCCAACAACGTGAAATGTAATACAGTAATATTCTGAGTTGCTTTAAATCGATCACATCACTCACTGTTTTGGTTTCTCACAATACAAACTTTTTTAAACTAGTTTCGCTACTGCAAGCCAGGATGGTAATTTTCTGGTACCCAAAGGAGCGCTAGTTTTATCCTGATACTTCAAAATGTTCACCACATTATATATATCTTGAAAAACTCGAAAGAAAACAATTTAAACTTGAATTGTTAGTTGCATACTTCTCGGAGTTTTTTAAAAAGTAGATTTGATACGTCACTTTTGCCTTTTAATGTCCAAAATAAAGACAAAAATGACCTTCAATTTCTTGGAAGCTTTGTTATAGAAAAACTCTTGGCAAACAAAACAATTGATACAAGGACAATCCTTATAACTAGATTTTAAATACATATGCCCTTTAAATTCTTAGTATAAAATCGAGATAAAGTCAACAACTCTTTAACTATCCTCCTCATGAAATATTTCTTGACCATAAACAAATATTTTGTTCTTCTTTTTATAGACAAAATTTGTGTGTCTGCCCAGAATGTCCCATAAACTAAACATCTACCTAAATACCGTTCCCTTGAGTTACCGAGAACATTTTTTAAAATTCGCTCACCTTCCAATATCTCCATTTAAAAATCTAGAACACGTGTTCAAACTATTCACACCTTTCCCTTTAGGCTCTTCGAATTGAGGACTCTCGTATATCGATTAGGAGGACCAACAAAACTGCTAACTTTTTAAAACATTTTTTGGCAACAAACCAAACTCTCAATATAAAACAAAAAAAACCTAAAAAACAAAACTCAAATCCTTTAAAAAATAAAATAAGGAAACCAACAGAAGATAGAAAAAAGAACCTACCCTGGGGGCAACAAAATGACATCATTACGCCATTTACACGTTAAAAATACGCTACCATTTGACTGGTACCGGCAGCAGCAGCACAACCTATATCGTATAGCGTTTCCAATTTACGTGAGCTATCGAAAAAGGATCCACCCAGAGGGGTGGATAGAATTACAAAATGCCGAAAATAATGGTCTTACGGCCTCAACGGAAGCTAGCATCCAGCAAAATAGGCAAAACTCAAATGTTAGAAACATATTTAAGGACACGTACATAAGTAATAAGTCCTCACTATACTCTGCTAAGTACATGAATATTTGCAGCTAGCCCAGTCATAAAATTCTTCTAATTTTTTTTTTTTGTTTTTGTCTATCTTGGAATATTCTTGACGCAAAACTCTTGCTGTGTTAGATTTGAAATAAATTGCAGAGGTGGGCGGAGGGGGTATACCTAAGTAAGAGAATATCCTGAAGCTAATTTTGTTTGTGTTGTCTTTTGTGTTGGCTTTTGTATATAAGTAGTGTAGGTGCTAAATTCATAGGTTTTCTTTGGAAAATCCCTCTCAGAGTCATGCCAAAAGACGGAAGGAAAAACATGATATCTCTAATACACTAAGACTCTTAACACTAAGTACTAGATATTGCTTAATGTTATTGTAACCTATCTTGTTTTTTTTTCTGCTGTATTGTGTACGTAAGGAAAGCTTATTCCTATCGCACGTACAACTGATTAAACGATTTTTGGAATGGAAATTTATTTGATAAGATGTAGAATCAGGGCCGGTTGTCAACCTTTGGGGGTATAGAAGACTTCCTTCCTTCATCTGCTATTTTTGGTCGAAGAAAATTTGAAGGAAGATTTGTTAATTCTCCTTTAAATGATAGACCAAATTCTTTTTTTTTTGAATTATCAAAATCAACAATGGCAAACCTTTGGAGTCAATACCTTAAATTTGGCTATAGATAATCGAGGCAAAAATCTATTTTAACCAATCCAACCCTTTTAAGAAATTACTTAACCTTGTTAAAATAACTTTTCAAAAATTTAAGATATTGACGACATACTAATTTCATCTTATAGAAAATGTTGTTTTTTACATACTGTAAATTTTGTATAAAAATCAAATACACAGCTTTTTCGTAAAAATGTAAATCTACAAAAAATAGTATACGTAAAATTGGTAAAATTCGATACCTCCTGAATAAATGAAGGTATTGACTTTAAAATGATTTTATTCTGTGCAAAATTTTCTTAGAAAATCCAATCCAATCTGTATTTGTTTACATATGAAATAAAAATTTTCAATGGTACTAAAATTGGTAAAAATAGGTTTTCGACTAAAAATCCCATTAATAAAAAATAGATTTTCAAATGATATTTCAAATATTGTCGGTAACTTTTAGTTAATCATTTAAAAAAAAATACAACTGACAACTTTTTTAACAAAAAACAAAAACCTACAAAAACAAGACATAATTGATAAGTACTCGTAATGGTTTGCGATTCAAGTAGTAGTAGTAGTAAAATGTGTGATATTATAAAGCAGAAAATTGATTTATATATTTGTTTTAAAAATTCACAAAGTATTGGATTGGCTTTTGTCGTCAGCCAGAAAAAAAGGAGTTTATTTCGTTTTATTCGATCATTTTTAAAAGGATTGGTTAATAATTTGTTTTCTATAGTTCAGCGCGCCGCCGTGTGGACGATATTGGACAATGCTGTCCAGTTTTTATCATTGAGAATTAAAATAATATCATCCTTGCTGAGGACGTTTTTTCCCCAGAATGCGCGTCGGATTGTCAGATTGAAGGGTAGAGAATCTTCCTAAAAAATTCGTTACATTTTCGGTTTACATAATGTGCACCGAGTGTTGTCGTTTGAATCGTTTGGTTTGTAATTTAAACGCAACAATTCCACTCTGGCTTTGAAAATTAAGGCTATTGTACTGATAGGATATCGATCATCGAAATAATTGTTGACACCCATGTCGTAATTTATTTGTCCATATAGAAATCGGGACTCACTTTGTTGAGCCTTTAATTTGTCCAAGCAATAGTGGGCATAAAATTTTCCAAACCTCTATACCTGATTCTAGCAACTGGATGTCATATTCAACACCAAGTCGAGTCCACTCTTCAAAGAACTGGGATATCCTAGAAAGCAGATGTTTAACGATTATGTTAGGTAGCTGATGGTTTGGTAGCTCTGTAACTTTTAATATAATATGCAGATGCATCTTCAATGTGAAGATATAGAGTGGTGCTACTCCTATTTCTTGATGCAACATTTAGGTTGGTGTATTTTCTGGGAGCCAGAACATTTTTCTAATAAAATATCTTGAAAGTTTTTCTACCTCCTCATACTGCTGAAATCCCCATACCTGGCCAGCATAGCATAATATCGGTTGCATTACTGCCTCAAATAGTTTAAACTTTGAGCTTGGGGCAATATGCTTCTTGGTTAAGACTTCTTTGCAGTTACAGTTGATATCTTTTTTTGCTTCGATAAGCCTTGTCTTCAAATATTTTTGTAAAGATAGTGATGGCGTTATGATTATCCCAAAATATTTATACTCCCTCATCACCTCAAGATCTATATTTTCATATTTTTCTTAATTTGCATGTCGTCCTGTTCCGTTGCGAAAAATCATTACCTTCAATTTATTGGTGTCAGATTCCATAGGTGTTCAAATGGTAGACATGTGCATTCAAGAGGACACAAGCGTCCACAGATTTTTCTCAAAACCCACCTCTGTCTATCAACTCCTACTCTCACCTCCCCGCGGTGAACATCGGGTGCCTAGTACCTCAACTGGAGATTGGGTTCCAACCCCAGTGGAAAGTTGTTGGGGGAGAGGTGTTTCCACTAAGGCACCTCTCCTTATCCAGGCGGCAGCGGACGAATTCTCGAAATGTAATCAACGGTGACGTCTACAGTTCCAGTAAGGTTGAACTACTTA
This sequence comes from Eupeodes corollae, assembly GCF_945859685.1. Classification (NCBI taxonomy): domain Eukaryota; kingdom Metazoa; phylum Arthropoda; class Insecta; order Diptera; family Syrphidae; genus Eupeodes; species Eupeodes corollae. The sequence goes on from NC_079147.1 coordinate 282,066,166, forward strand.
GTGAACACCTTATAGGGCTTCTTCGACATATTCGGAGCCCAGGCCTGTAAGGAGTGGTTTATCCGGCTCCCCTTCCTTGGAGTTATACTAAGGATCTGGCCCTCCAGGTTGGGGGTTGTGCCGTCGGGGTGACTTCCTGACCGGGGTGACTTCCTAGCCAAAAAGTCTTGAGTTTCAACAGTGTGAGCGAGCGCATCACGACAATCCGCATCAAGGCTAAATTTGCCAACATAAGCCTAATAATGCCAAGCTAGGAAGAGAAGACATCTTTAGTGGCATAATCGAGAGATACAGCCTGCACGACACCACCTTTTACAAAGTATTCAGGCTGATCGATTTTGCTGCGGAGCGAGACGTTCTGGTAGCTAGTACGCAGTTCACACATCTCAATATCCATAAGGGGACATGGAAATCTCCTGATCAATCAACCGTCAACCAGATTGACAACATTGCGATCGACGTACGACACTTCTCCAGTAACCAGGATATCCGAACATTCCGAGAGGCCAAAATTGACTCGGACCACTACCTCGTTGTAGCCAAGGTACGGCTACGGATATCCACGCCAAAACAAGGAAGTACTGTGAGTAGATTCGACGTTGGACGGCTACAATTGCAAGAAACTGCCATATCCTTTTCCGATCGAGTCTCTAATAACCTCTTAAGGAGTCCTATGCTTCCTGCATTAAGCATTGAAAATCAGTGTCAACATTGCCTTGCAGCCATCAGAGATACCGCCTCTGAAGTGCTAGGTTTCACACCGCCACCACAACGAAACCCCTGGTTTGACGACGAATGCCGGCAAGCGCACGCAGCGAAACAAGAGGCATACAAAACGGCGCTGCACAAAAGGACTAGAGCTGCTCGCGAGCTCTACGAGCAGAAGAGGAGAGAGGAACACCGGCTTCTTAGACGGAAAAAAAGAGAGCATGAGAAGCGCGCAATCGAGGAGATAGAGGGATGTCACAATAGGAATGAGGTTCGCAAATTTTACCAAAAGGTAAAAAAAACCTCCCAAGGGTACCAGCCACGAACCGAAGCCTTTAAAGACGATCAGGAGAACATCGTAGTAGACCCGCAGTCAATGCTGAGAATATGGAAAGATCACTTCTCCAAATTATATAACGGCGATGACGAACCGAATTCCGCTGTAAGGGAGATAGAACCACTCAACCTCGGCGACGCAGATCAACAATTCCGCCCACCCGACCTTGACGAAGTGAAGATAGCTATATCTAAACTTAAGTCAAACAAAGCTGCTGGAGCTGACGGCATCGCTGCCGAACTATTCAAAGCAGCAGGCGATGACTTGGTACGGAGCATGCACCAACTCATCTGCAAAATATGGTCGGAAGAAAGCATGCCCGGTGAGTGGAATCTCAGCATAGTGTGCCCGATACATAAGAAAGGAGACCCTCTAAACTGCGCCAACTACAGAGGCATCAGTCTCCTTAACATTGCGTATAAGATCCTCTCTGCCGTATTATGTGAATGTCTGAAGCCATTCGTCAACAACCTGATTGGTCCTTATCAGTGTGGCTTCAGACCATGAAAGTCCACTATCGACCAAATATTCACATTACGGCAGATCTTGGAAAAAACCCAGGAGCTTCAAATCGATACCCACCATCTCCTTATCGATTTTAAAGCCGCGTATGACAGCATCTATAGCAAAAGAGCTCTACCGAGCAATGTCTACTTTTGGCATCCATGTCAAACTTATCCGTTTGTGCAGAATGACGATGGAGAATGCACGCTGCTCTATCAAGATCGGAAAAGATCTTAACGAATTTATTTGATGTCAAAAAAGGTTTTAGACATTGTCATAATTGGAAGATCAAAGCGTGATGTCAGTGGAGCGTTTTTGAGCATTGCGACGGAAGCGAAGAAGATGGGTTTTGTGGTCAATGAGGGCAAGACCAAGTATATGCTGTCATCAAAAAAGGACACTGAACGACGACGTCTTGGACAAAACCTCACCACGGACAGCTATAACTTTGAGGTAGTTAAGGAGTTTGTCTACCTAGGCACCGCTATTAATGCAGAAAACGACACCAGCGCTGAAATCAAACGAAGAATAACTCTTGCAAATCGCTGCTTCTTTAGACTTACGAGAAGAAGGCAATTGAGCAGTAAAGTTCTCTCTCGAGCATCTAAAATCACCATCTATGAGACACTCATCATCCCGGTTCTTATTTATGGCGCTGAGGCCTGGACCCTGTCAAAGAAAGATGAGACCGTCTTAGGATGCTTCGAGAAAAAAATTCTTCGGGTGATTTTTGGTCCCGTACGCAACGAGGGAGAATGGAGGAGAAGATATAACGACGAACTGTACGGGCTGTACAGCGACACTGACCTAGTTAGCAGAATTAAAGTCCAACGGCTTAGATGGCTAGGTCATGTAGAGCGGATGGACATCAACGCTCCAGCCCGGAAGGTCTTCGAATCCAATCCCGAGGGACGGTGCAGTAGAGGAAGACCGCGACTCAGGTGGGGCACCCAGGTGGGAGAGGACCTCAACCAACTTGGCGTGCGAAACTGGAAACAGCTAGCTAGGGACCGAGCTGGCTGGAGACGCTTGTTGGTTGAGGCCCAGGTCCGCCCCGGACTGTAGCGCCACCTTAAGTAAGTAAGTACTTGTTTGGTATGACAGCAAAAAACGTTCCTTCCACTGGAGTTTCGGTAAGAGTTTTAAGCTTTCGGTCGGTCATTCTGAGTCTTTGGTCAACTCACAAGAAATTATCACTGGAAGATGGTTTGAGTATACCAGTTGTTCCATTGTTAAGTCTCTTGTGTACTTGAGCCACTATCCACGTAAATGGAAGTAGTCTATTTTGGAGTTAGCGGTTCCTTTGAAAAAGGTCACTTCTTGTTCTTCCATTCAACATGGTCCTCTGTTTAGGACTCATTTTACGGTGGCCCTACCTACAGTATTAGGACAATGAAAAAGTGCTGGTCAAGTCAGTACCAGTACTATCCCAGTACAGTGTCGTAGTCATATGTAAGAGAGATTAATTGCTTACAACATCAACACCTGGCTATGAGCCCTAAATTGACGGCAAGTTTTTACACTTGCTGCCCCTCGCATTGTATATTCGCTTAGTTTTTGAAATTAGCTAAAAGAATTTACGATATACTCTCTCTTATTTGGCGAAATCCTTCGAGTGAGTTACTCTTTCTAAGCTACCAAGATATAACAAATTCAATTCTTTGTTAACCTTTGGCATTGGCTTAGTCAATCTATATATTGATATTTTGAGTAATATAAAATCAATACCCTATTCATATAGTCACCACGATACTCTCACAAGGAGGCAATCCCAACCTATGCTCCTGGAGCTAACCATGGGGCTTCAACATATACCGTGGTACCACATCTTCATTGGTATGTCAATTTAGTCTTTGATGAAGAGACATCTAATCAAGATAAAAAAGGAAATAAACAGTTCTAAGCTGTGCCTTTTTCAATAATTATAAATTGAACAGTATCATTCATCATCGAGCTGTACTGATTTCTCTAACTTCATCACCAGAAGCTACCACATAGAAGTCTGTTTGAATCCCCGTAGTCTTGTATTCTAAGGGTCGTAGACTCATAGGTGCATACGGCAAACAGAGCCACCACAATACCCCCACTTGGGGGTCTACCTCTTAGACAGGCTGAGCCAAGTTGACCAGTGTCAACGAAACACCAGATCCGATAAGATACAGGGGCTCCTATCTCCCGTAGTGCCTGAATATATCTTCAGATCGAGCTTCACAACTATTAAAGTTACTTCCTTTTAGGCTCCTTACAGCCCGAGGCCTGGCAACACCAACCTAACCCAAATACTACAAAGAACGTGTTGAAGTAGGTGACCAGGAGTCTCCCAACACTTTCCATACATCCCCAACCTCAAGCTGAAACCTAAGAACACCACTGAAAATTCAGTTACCACAAGTCCGCACTACACCCTTACAAGGAAGGTTCCTTATATTGGCGTAATTTGGGCAGTCAATAATGACGTGACGCCAATCCTTGCTTGGGTCTCCACACCCTGCCGATCGAACAAGAGTTCTTTTATGCAAAAATGCATTTAAGGCATCATGCCCTGCCAATTAGAATCCCGTGAAGAGCGATCCAACCACCACCAGGTCAAAAGGAGGGGCCAAGCCATTACTTGCATTGCTTCCATAGAAATAATGCGGCATACTGGCAGAGACCCGTTAAACATTACCATCTGGCAGGAAAGAATTTTCTTCCTACCAACAACCTTCTTGACTGTGTTATACTACAGGCAACAAAAAAATTCCTATTATATTATGTGAAATACCCTCCTAATAAGACCCCATTCTTTTGTAAGAACTCGTCTTACCACTTGTACTACCGTTTTAAGCCTTATAAGAGATTGTTCAAAAAAAAATTAATAAATAAAAACGTATATTTTAATATTTAAAGAAGCCAAAATAAAAATAAATTAGAGAATATTTCAACGGTTCGTTTTTGAGAGAATACCCATTTTCGATCTTTGACCAAAAATTTGTACTTTTTTTTTCGGTTTTGACTCTTGAAAAAAAAACTCCTATCTCGAATCTGCCTAAAATATTCTTCCTAATTCAAACGCAATCGTTCAGGGTGAAGGTTCGAGGACAGACACATAGACGGACAAAATTACTAGAACCATATTTTTTGAATTCAGTACCTGCCTTTTAGATCCCATGTGGCGCAAATACGTCAAAAATAAAAACTTTCTATAAACTTAATAAAATTAAGAATATCCTTAAGTCGAAAGAGCCTAAACCCTTTGAAAAACAATCAAATCCACCCCTGATGATTCGATTGCGACATGAATATAAGAATGCTAAGGTTTTTTGGTTTGTTCTATTTTGGTATATGCTTTCACAAATACAAATATAGCAGCACAGAAGAATTCAGGATGAAAAGATGAGAAGCTATAAATATATTTACGAAGTTTTCGTATTTTTCTACTCCTCTTAGGCTAATCGATATCGTTTAGATTTTTTCCTCTGATCAAATCCTGAAAAAAATTAGATTTTTTTTCTGTATCCTTATTCAAGACTTTAATCTGCTTTCGAAATTTGAAGCGAATTGAACGAGGATAATAGCACAAACATTGATATTGTATAGGAAAAGAATATACCCAAGCTCATGTATGGGTTCGATATATGTATGTAAGTACGGAAGCGTATGCATGTACTTTCTTTTTATCGGAACTTAATTTGATTTGAGTTTCAGTAGTTGGTAGTTTTTCCCTTCTCTTAAAAATTCTTTGGATGAGTTTTCCGGGTTTATTTTTAGGGTTTGAATTCAATTCGTGGAAAATGTCAGTATTCTTTTGAAACTAATGATAATTATATCTTCTGTTGGGCGCCAATTAAAAAAATTGATGATTGACTGTTTCATTTCGATCTTTGCCGAAGTTGTTTCCTCTCACAGTTCCGACAAAGCTGAAATTAGTAAAAAGCTCCAAGCATGAGTTGAAAATGTTTGTTAACTTGGTTATTCAGAGAAACTTATTCAACTTAATTAGAAATGAAAACATATGCATACGTAGGTATTACAGAAATACTTTCAAATGAATTTAAACTTATTTCTTTGAAATCATGGAAAACATTCTCAAAGGAATAACACAGTATCAGATTTTCCCCATCAATATCCCCTTTTTCAGACTTCTTCTAAGCTAATTCAACAAAAACAATTTGTTTTCCAGGAAAGAAATCCTCTTAAATAAAAAGAAGAAAAAAACCAAACTTCATGGATAAGGTAGATGTGCACAAAGGTAAAGGATACCATCAGTTCGTTGTCTATTTTTCATAGCTCTTGGTCCTGTTGGCTTCTGTTTTAACATTAGCAGAGCATATCTCCTGTCAATTGTGCCAAAGCATCAATGAATCGCTTACCTCTCGAACGAAATTTGTCTACACACTTATCTGTCTTACATTGACAGGAGCCAGTACTAGAACACCATGCATCGTCGTTCGTCGTCAACATGGTGTGTCACACCACACATAAGCTGACAGATTTTTGCATAGATCCATCCCTATATAAGATTTAAGAAAAGACTCCCTTGGGAGTGAATGAGGACAACTGCTTCTGTTTGCTACTACTGATGGTGTTCTGCTGTTGCTGATGTTATATTGCCAGCTGTCAATTGATACAAGAGCGTGGGTAACATTTTGTAATCTTCTTTTCTTTCAACCCATCATTTGTTGTTTATCGTAGGAGAGTTGGTTCGTTTCGTATACATGGTATGGGGGGGGGGTTTGTCTTCACTTTGACGACTAAGGGATAGAAAGACAACAAATAAAATCAACGGAGATTGGATTTTCTAGAAAACTTTTCATTGCGATTTTCTTTGATTGGAAAATAGCATTAAATTCATCTTTTGCCTAACTAACAGCAGCTGATGTTGATGACTGTTTTGAAGCAAGAAGTGTAAATAATTTCATTCTTTGTTAAAAGAAGGAATTCAAAAACACAGTTGAAATAGTTCATATAATAATATTAAGTAGTTCAAAGGATAAAAAGAGGATTATCCAATTGACACAACTTGAAAGGTTTGAACTTTTTATTGTAAAAGTCTAACTCAAACCCATAAATAATCGATCTGTCAAAGTCAAAACATTTTCTTGACAATGTATTTGTCCAAAGAAAAATAATGCCTTTTCCAAACAAAGTGAATATACAAGTTGCCTTGAGAATTTTAAATTTTTTAGTATTTCTACAGGGTGGAATATCTGATGCTTGTTTTTTATTAAAGCATAGGTTATCTTGAGGCTCCAAAAATTTAATGAAATTGATAAGTTTCGTTGACAACACTCATAGTCCGCGTGGTTTTACGGGGGCACAAAAATGGCTGCTGAAACTGAGAGTGCAAGACCTAATTCACGAAAGTCAAAAACTCTGTACAAATATCTCTCTCTCTAGCAGTTGATGACACACAATCTTCCATTTTGTTATCGCTTCTCAATTTGAGTCTTAGAGTAGGTAGAAATGGACGATGATTTTGGATAGAAAACCATATTTTCTGACAAGTTAAATTTTTATCTCGATAGCTACATTCACAGAGATGTAGATTTATGGTATTATTAACCATTTTTCTGAAAATGGGCGCAACAGTTCGTAGAAAACTAGGGCCTAATGATGTACAACTCTCAACCCTTACTATAATGTCAGGAATGGAGGAGAGTTACAGTTGTTATATTTATTTATTTATTTATCTACGATATGAAAATATCAACAGATTTGAAAAAAACTAGAACAAAGTTAAATAAATTATAAATATAATGTATGTACATAAAAGCAGAAGCAGTAATAAATAATTAAGTTAACAATCAACATATTTGAGAGATTTTTTTAAAGTTTCTCTGGACTTTAACACTAAAAACCTTCCTCTTTTCAAGAGTTTCAAAACCAAACAACAAACATTTAGAAGTATAGTTTAAAGAGACATTAATAGGTAAAACAAAATTTCTCAGAGCAAATCTCAAAAAACATTTCTGCACTCTTTCAATTCTGTTAACATTTTTTTAATGTAGTAGGAAACCAAACAATGCTGCAATACTCAAGGACTTTACCGTATAATTATCCTTAAAACCAGAGGAATTTCTTTTAATAAATCCTAAAAGGGAACTAGCTTTTGAAACTACGCAGTTAACATAGCGCTCAAAACAAAGTTTGGAATCAAAAACTACACCAAGTTCTTTTATTTCAAATACTCTTAATAATTTAATGTCATTCATTAAATAATCCGACAAAGTTGAATGCAAAATGCGATTTTAAGTCATTACAGCACATTTGTCATAATTATGCACAAGGTCGTTAGTAATACACCAACCATGAAATCTATTAAGTCCATTTTGGAAGGAAAAACAATCGTTAATAGATTTTATTTCTTTGAAGATTTGTATGTCATAAGCAAATATAAGAACATGGCAATTACGAAAAACACTTACAAGATCATTAATGTACAGTAGAAACAAAGAAGGACCCAAATGGCTTCCTTCTGGTACACCCGACAAAGCTAAAATTTCCTTAGAACGATAGTTGCCTATGTAGACAATCTGTTTTCTTCCTAGTAAATAAGATTTAAACCATTTTAAAAATGAGCCATCAAAACCATAAGCTTTAAGTTTTGCCAACAAAATATTCAAGTTAGTTCTACTAAACGCTTTTATTTTTTTTTTGGTGCATAAGTTTGTCCAAAAGTTTGGGCACTACTGGCATATGGCAAATAGGCCTATAATTAATTACTAAATCCTTCATTCCAGGTTTGAATAGAGGAATTATATTATTTGTAAAGGCAGACTTAAGACTGGAAGCGCATGATTTTAAAACAATTGGGTAAATCCCAAGAAAATCTGGAAAAGTTGTAGGCTTAAGCTCTTTAAGCGCAGTTAAAACTTCATCAAATAAAACAAATATGGGACAACAATCTGCTATGGGTGCTAAATTACATGGAAAACTTGAAAACGAGTTAGACGAACTATACATTTTTTGAAAATGACTAGCAAACATTTTAACTATTTAATTTGAATTTGTTGATGAAACTCCATTATATTGCATGCGATCAGGAAAACCAACACTATTTCGCTTATCATTTACAAATCTTCAAAAGGCTTTAGGATTACGTTTTAAATTTTTTTTGATTGACTGGCAATAGGAACTATACAAAAATTTAGATAAAAACAGAAATTCTTTTCTAAGTCGACAGAAAAATTCATAGTCCGAGAGCAATTTTGAGTTTTAATAAACGTGCATTATACCAAGGTGGATGATTATTTACTCTTTTTAATAATTTAGGCACATATAGATTTAAACCTTCAAAATAAATATCCAAAAAGATGTTGAAACATTCACTTAATGTCTTGTATTTAATTCCCAATTAATAGAAGCAAAAAAGCGATTTAATGAAGATAAGTCATTACAACTAAATTTAAAGATACAAAAATTACAAAGATTATTAAAGTTAAAGTTTTCAAAACTTATTTGCATAGCCTTGTGATGAACAGAGTTTGATAATAAAGGGGAACATTCAAATAATCTAGATTTTAAATCTTCATTACCAAACAAAAGGTCCAGAAGTCTATTTAATGAATTATAAATACAATTTATTTGCTTAAGGCCGAGAGAAAATAAACTATCAATTACAATTATTTCAGACTCAGAATTTATTCGACTAGGTAACATTTTATTATCATTTAATTTACGTTCCCAATAAATATAACCTAAATTAAAGTCACCAAGAATACATACATTTAAATCATTATATTGAGAAATAATAGATTCAATATTAAAGATATGCTTGTTGAAGACAGTCGCAGATGATTGAGGTGGAATGTAGCTTAAAAAAAGTAGCAGGTCTTTTGATGCAACCACATGTATCCTGATACAGAGTTGTTCGATGTTGACAACATTTTTTTCCAACACAACATCCAAGTTAACAACATAAGCCCGAAATGGACGGCGAACAGCCACAAGTATAAGCCCTCCGCGACTTTTAGAGATGTCAAACCGATTAAGACGAAAGATTAAGAATATGTTGACATCGAATATTTCGCTTGTTTCAACAAAAACAAATACATCATATTCATTATTTGAATCAATTACGAAAAAGAGCTCTCTTAGTTTCGAAGAGAACCCCCCCATGTTTTGATAATAAATGCAGAAATAATTATTTTTATTGATGACAGCGGCGGCAGCGGCAGCGGCGGCGGTGGCAGATGTAGTCTGAGAAGAAGAACATGCAGTTTTATTTGAGTCTATGTTGTTTTTATACCCAAATCAGGAAAATACTCGCAATTTAACCCATAAGACTATCATCTTTTTTTCTTAAGACCTTAGAAAATTGGTTTTTATTCACATAAGGGAAGGTATCGATACAAAACTTTTGTCTTTGTCAAAACATGCTTACAGTAAGCAAATCGGTGGAAAAAGCGTTACACAGATTAGAATTTATCATTAAATACTCCCTTCATCATGAGAGATCACTATAGTTGCTTTCCTCAACATCGTAGGTGCTGAACAACGTGAACACATGTTTAATCATATCTGCACTTATATCTCTGAACGTAGAAAGTTAGCTTGGGGAATTAAGTTATTTAATGCTGACTAGCAGAAGAAGTAACTAATAACTAGGTAACTTTTCTGCTAGAAGATTGATTATTAGAAACACCCCTTAAGTTGGCGTTATATCTTCTCTCCTCTGGAATCTGGTATTAAATTAAATCCTATACCTAGTCTGGATGTTTTGATGACAATGCGGATGAAGTTGCTATAGCTGTCTCAGGAAAGCATCATTACACCCTTTAATAATTCTTACAAAATGCCTTAGACAAACTAATACTTTGGGTTGATCGGTGTGGACTGCTCGTCAAACCTCCCATTATTAAAGGAAGTCAATTAAAGTCCTCAGAGTCAGAGGAGGCTTAATACCGGTGTCTTGTTTCAGACAAAAAACTAAATTGAAAACACAGTACACGAGAAAGTGTCAAAAAAGCTACTGTAGCTCTCTTTTCTTGCAAAATAGCTACAGGTAATAAATAAGGCTTACAGCCCCCAATGACGTATTGGCTATACACCTCGGTAATCAGACCGATTTAAATGTACGGTATGGAAGTATGGTGGACTGCTTTACAAAAAAGCTATAAACCGCAACAAAATAAATAAAGACCAACGTACAGCTTGGCTATGTATCAGCGGATCGCTTCGCACGAACCCATCTGCGGCGCTGGACACCCTACTCTACCTAACAACTCTTGATTTATTTAGAAAACAAATAGCTGCAAGCTCTGCTATTCGCCTCAAAGCGTCATAGCGGTGGGTTAATAACAACTCTGTAATTCTTAAGTATTAAGAATCAATTCCAAAGCATACAGCCTACAAAGTACCCCAAACCCCAAAAAGAAGGCGGTGGGGGTCTGTTGATTGTATAGGAGGAAACAGTTCTTCAGTTCCTCTGTGCATGCCCTGTTCTAGCTTAAAAACGCGACATAATCAGTAATTCACGTTTCGTAAGGTACCATTGAGCTTAGAAGAAGGCCTCAATACTCATGTGGTATCAAAATATGCCACTAAACTGACCTCCGTGTGTCCTACACCTACAATTGCTATGTTCAAAAAAAAATAATGGTAAAAAACTAGTGGTTTTATTAAACAAAAAACTGAAAAAAAATCAACTAAAATAATTTAATATATACGGTTGGTACGTCCTTCAAAATGATAGTATACATACGTCAGAAAATCTTTTGATATCTTGAGAAATGTTTACAAATCTTCTTTTGACACTTTTTAACAATAAATATGTACTACAAATTGACAGAAAAAGACCAACTTATTTTTACGATGATGTATGTTTATTTCGCTTTGTTTAAGTACAATAACATCAACAGTTGAAAATTAGCTTTTTTACACTTTACAAAAGTGAAATAAGGCCAATTCTTAAAATTTAGCTTTATTTCACAGCACCTAGCAAGTTATCAGTGCTGTTTGAATCTTTTGTTTTATTGAAATTGAAGTCTGTGCTAAAATCGATCATTTAAACCAGACATGTAAAACTTGCGGCCGACGGGATGCATGTGGCACGTCTTATATTTTTGCGATTGAAGTTAGAACTAAAAAAACAAGAGCTCATGTTTATTAAAGCTTTTCATGAAAGTGAAGCGGCGGTACATGCGCGTTTAGTTCTGTCGGAGTTGATACCAAACAGTTAAATCCTTTTACAGCAGGTTACTTTATCGATGAATGTTTGATTAAAGCTGAAAGTGTAAGGTTTTTCATGAAATATATGGTGAAATACGGTTGCGGAAAGAAATATCGATTTAGCTGGCAACATAGGTGATCAGATTAAAGCAAAGTCAACAAGTTTTGAAGCTTGGGGGCATACCTCAGTAAGTTCTTTTATTTTCATGCTTGTGTCACGAATTTCAATGTTTTTGAGGTATTATTGAAAGTAGTACCGATGAGTGGAACTACTACAGGGAGGGACATTTTTAATTGTGTTTATTAACTTCTGCAAACATACAATCTTCCTCTCTCTAAATTGATTTCTGTTGGCCGCTTAATGACCGGAAAGGTTCTCAAACGCGTCTGGGACTTAAATGAAAAATTTAATAACTAAAAATGACGACACCAGCGTATTTTATGATTACAAGGAAAAGATCAACTTATTACGAACATGTGTGACCAAGTTAAAGCATTCAAATGCATGTGTAGAGAAGATGAAAAACTGTTTCTTTCTCTTACTCGTCCATACAGCTTCTGCAAAAGACATTTGAGAATAGGCCTAGCCTCGTGGCGTGCTTTCCTATTACACAGTGTCCGATTGTGACACTTTTTATCGAGCTTATATGCGATCTGCTTAGAGAGAGCAAGCACCTTAAACGTTTTAAATCTAGTGTTGGCCAGATGTTTTTTGTGACTTGACACGTGGTGATGTTGTTTCACCAGGTTCCTGCCCTCCTCACAGCGTCTTGCATTAGCAACAGTTTACAGTTGCCAGTACGTGCCAAACGTGGTAGGATGGCGAGTTCCTGGCGAGTTCATCTGCCTTACAGTTACCTGAAATGTCTGATTGGCCCAGCACCCAGCAAAGGTGAATATTAAACTGTTGCGCCATCGCCATTAGAGATGATCGATCGATCGACGATCGTTATGGACTGTTATAGAGTCCAGAGATTTGATAGCAGCCTGGCTATCTGAGAAAATACGGATATTAGATGTCGATATTACATTTTCTTTAAGCCAGGCCAAGACTTCCTTTTACGCCAAAAGTTCCGCCTGGAACACGCTACAATGACTGGGAAGGCGGAATGAGATACTTAATTTCAGTCGTTCAGAGAACACACCTCCACCAACCCCTTCTTTTGTTTTTGACCCATCTGTATAGAAATGGTTTGACTCATCTTCCAGGAATGTCCTACCCTCCCATAAAGATCTGGGAGGTATAGAAATCTGGAAATTTCTGCCGAATCGCAGTTGGTTGATGGTGTAGTCTGTGTGCTTTGGAATTGATTCTAAATGCCTAAGAATTACGGAGTGGCCAATGTTGTTGTAATTCCACTGAGACGAAGCTTTGAGGCGAATAGCAGAGCTGCAGCTATATTTTGCTAAATATGTCAAGGGGTGAAAGGTAGAGCAAGGTGTCCAGTGCCGCAGACGGGGTCGTATATACATACGCAGGCTGAACGTTGTACTTTATTTAACTTATCCCTGTTTATACCTTTCTCTAAAGCAGCCCACCATACTGCCACACCGTACGTTGAAATCGGTCTAATTACCGATATGTATAGCAAATGCGTGTTTCTGGGTTGTAAGCCCTATTTATTACCAATACCTTTTTTGCAAGAAAATAGAGCTCTAGTAGGTTTTTTGACTCTTTCCTGTATGTTGCGTTTCCAATTTAGTTTTTTGTCTAAGACAAGACCCAGGTATTTAGCCTCGTCTGAGAATTTTAATTGGATTCTTTTTATATAGGGAGAGTTGACAAATGGAATTTTGTATCTCCTCGAAAATAAGACCAAATCGGTTTTGTGTGGGTTAACACCCAGTCCACCCCGATCAGCCCAAAGTATTAGTCTGTCTAAGGCATTTTGTAAGAGTTCTTTTAGGGCATTAAGATGCTTTCCTGAAGCTGCTATAGATACGTCGTCTGCATAGGCTATCAATCTGAAACCCTCCGCATCCAGACTAGTTAGGATTTCATTCACCACCAGGTTCCAGAGGAGAGGGGATAGAACACCACCTTGCGGTGTCCCTCTACTAACGAATCGTCTGCAAGAAGAGTTGCCCAGTTTTGAGTTAATTATTCTGCTAGTAAGCATTAAATGAATTAACTCCCGAAGCGAACTCTCTACATTTAGAGATGTTAGTGCAGATGTTTTCACATTGTTAAAGGCTATTTCGATGTCAAGGAATGAAACCATATAGAACTCTTTATGATGGAGGGAATATTCGACGGTGCGTACTAGAGTGTGTAACGCTGTTTCCACCAATTTACCTTTACAGTAGGCATGTTGAGACGAAGACAGAAGTCTTGTATCGATCTTGGTCCTGCAGATTTAAATGGTTTGAAGCTGTTGAGAGCCCATTGTAGATTGTTCCTTGTGATCAGACCTTGTGGATATGTTAAAAATGCAAGCTAGATCTTAAGAAAAACAAAAACGAGAATTTGACGCACTTTCCTACATGCAGTAAGTTTAAATAAGTTCAAGTGAAATCTGTCCTAACAAAAGTGTGCAGACACAATCTCAAGCCTTAGAACTGAATTTAAAAATCGCTTCGCAGATTTTGAGTCTTTGGAAGACAGGTTGTCTTTATTTTCGTCAATTTTTTCTATAAATGAAGAATAAATATCTAATCGTATGCAAATGGAGGTGAATGAATTTGAATTTTACAAGTATCTATCAAGCAGATTTGAGAACACTCATAAATTATATGAAATCATTTGTTTGAAAGCATTAATCGATCCTAGCAGCTGTTTCCACTTATGATCGGGAATAAGTTACCCGTTTTTGAAAGTAATGACTTCTTATAAAATTTCCTCACAAGTATAGAAGATGGTAGCAGAAAAAAGTCTGTTGGCAGAAAACATTAATATTATTATTATTCTTGTCCTTTCATAAAAATACATCTGTTTCATTAAAATTCTAATTGTTTCTTTTTTTCGGCCCATACAAATTTTGATCTTCCTGTTTTACCATTGATAGTCATTGAGGTTGGCTTCTTTGATTTAAACCAAATTCTCAAATGATGCTACAGGCCTTCTTAGCTATTCAGACAATTAGCCCCTTTGAATCACTTTTTCTTATTTTCTGGACTTTTTTCATAGAGACCATGAAAGACCGACATTATACCAAAAACCTGCAAACGATTCAAGGTCAATAACATCCAAACAATTCGTGGATCTACTTTCCGAACACATTAACAAGTCCTTGATAAATTAAAGTGACAAAATGCCACTACATCCACAAGTTTGCTCTTACTAAAAAATCTACAGTTCACAGAAAAATGTAATTTGTACGTGTTATTTTATTTTAAAAATTCTCTTCTATTTAACCCACCCTTTACAATCCAAACTCCCAAATTCAAACCCCTTGAACTTTCAGTATAGCTTCACGAGCATAACACTTTTGAACCCAATTATATTTAAACTAATCATAACTTAACCTTTAGGGTATAGAAAAGAACCCAAAAAGTCACTCAACCATTTCCTGCTCCACATATGCTTCTGGGCCAATATTCACATATAAATGCTCACGCTCGTGTTTTATCGTCCGTATTAAAGGTCCTCCTACACAATTATTGGAATTGACCATATAAAATCCACATAAATGTCCAATTCAAGCATTTCTCACAGCCAATATAACAACAACAAAAAAAAAACAACCCATCCTTAAAGACACGGAAGGCAATTACTTAAGACAGTTTCACTTAATTATGTATCACATCGTTGAGCAATACATACCTGCCTTCCACTTGTCGTCGTCGTCGTAGTCGTCGTCCTTGTCCTCGCGTCCTCGTCCTTGTCGTATAGTTTTCTCCATCATCACAGCCAACATTCGTGTTTCCAAGCCATTAACCGTAAAATCCAAACCACCAGAAAAGATACATTTTTATTAATCTCCAACGGTACCTTATATGTAATGAAATCTCTGTTTTTGTTTGTTTATTTTGTGTCTTCTGTTTGGTCTGAAAAGGGAAACAAAAGCATTTTATTAAACGAAATTGGTCAACATCCTATAAACAACAATAATAATACGTTTTCATTTTCGCTTAAGGTCATCCTCATCACTAAAAGTAAAAAGGATATCTAAGTATAGGAATGCTGATGTATAACTTCCTTTTCGCAAGTCGAACTTATCCTTACATAAGTAAACTTGAACAGAAACCCCTCCCCCATTCCCAACTCGCTGAACCAAATGAAATACCCTATGTTCCTATTTTCTGACGGATATGGTATATTGTGTGGTTTCGACTTGGTATAGTGCAGATGATCGTTCTGGCTTTTAGGAGGACTGTCCAGCAACAAATCTATACTTAAGTTTATTTTGCGGTTGAAAGGACACCCAACAAGGATAATATAAAAGAAAAACTATTTAAATCGAATGTGAGAGACATAAAATAGATACGTTGTTGCTCATATACTTTAGAACAAACACCAAAAACAAAAACAGTCAGGAAAGTCAGGATCATCGCAAATCACCATCAAATTTGATAGATTTAAGGACCCTTTCTGGTATAGGGTTTAAGTTTATTTGAATTAAATGTACGAAATTGCACATCCCTTAAATCATGATTAGATTCTAAGAATTCCGTATGATCTTATAAATGGACATAACATATACACCCTCGAGGTGGTGTTGATATGCGGTTGACACCCTTTTAGTTCATACGTCACAATTCATCTAAGGTTTCATCTTCATCAGCACAAAATAGAACATTTCAGTTATCAAAAACATGGCTTCTCTTCTCGAGTATAGTGTATCGTTGTTGTCTTATTGTCTTTAGTATTCTCTACAGGACACTACATACACTTAACAAAATTGGATGTCCTTGCTCCTTGGCTTTACCTTTGCTTTGGTTATTTTGTTCAATTTATTTTTGCCTACCTTAGGAAACCAACAAACCACAAACATTTGATGAAGAAAGGACAATACAATGGACACAACAAAAAAAGGGTATCCCCATCGCCACATCCCTTATTCATCTTTTCTACCTGGTTCTTTTATTATTACAACATCCTTTTGCTGAGTATATTTATACGAATAGTAAACAAGGATTGTGTTACCAATAAAACAAAATAAAAAAAAGAAACAAAACTTTAGTCAGTTTCAGTCCGCATCACACAATATAATGGATACACATAGTTGTTGTTGTTTGTATCCTTCTTTTTTCCTGATTTTATGTTGTTTGTTCTATGAACTTCATATAAAAGGGATTTTCATAGTCCATACAATAAGTCTTCATAATATTGGAAGGAATAGAGTGTAATTCTTTTGAACATGAAACATATTATATGAGTTGTTTGTGGTTTTTTTAAGGTTATGGTTGTATGTTCAGCATCAATGTATGGTTATGACAGGGTTGCCAAATAACAAACGGAATGTGTACCATCAAAACAAAGTCTTGAGAATGATTTCACTTGAAATGTTGTTGAGAGTTGTTTTAGATTGGTGGTTTTTCATTGTTACTTGAGTGACACTGATGTTCATGATTTCATAAATCAATCACAAAGTATTTGATTTGATAAATCGAAAAATGTCTTTGCTAATTCAAAAACTTATATTTGTCATTAGAAGTCACACTTGCGACACATTACATACGTTGAAATGTGTAAGATATGTTTTCAAAAAAAAAAAACAAAAAATTAAATCGACTTATTAGTTTAACATCGCCTATGTATAAAATCTTCCCTGTCATAATATATGAACTTCTAAAGCCCATCGTCAACAACCTGATAGGTCCTTATCAGTGTGGTTTTAGACCAGGAAAGTCCACAGTCGATCAAATATTCACATTACGGCAGATCCTGGAAAAACCCAAGAACACCAAATTGACACCCACTTCTTTCCATCGATTTCAAGGCCGCATATGACGGCATCTACAGGGACGAGCTGTATAGAGCCATGTCTAGTTTTGGCATCCCTGCCAAACTTGTCCGTTTGTGCAGGATGACCATGGAGAATTCACGCTGCTCCATAAAGGTTGGAAACAACTTAACAGAACCTTTCGATGTCAAAAAAGGTCTAAAACCTTGTCTAAAACAAGGTGATGCGCTGTCATGTGATTTTTTTAACATCGTGCTTGAAAGAATAGTGCAGAGCTCACACGTCACCGCTAGAGGTACTATCTTTAAAAAGTCAAAGATCAGATGGCGCGCACAAGTGGAAAGTGACCTCAACCAACCTGAAGTGCCCAACCGGAGACATCAAGCTAGGGACCGAGCTAGATAGACAAGTTTGTTGAGTGAGGCCCTAGTTCATACAGGACTGTAGCGCCACCTTAAGTAAGTAAGTTTATGAGAAAATTTAAAACAAAATCACGGTTTTATGGGGAATAACTTCTAGAGCACTTTAAAAATAATAACAAGTATAATCTTTTGTTGTCGGATATTGTGGAAATTCAAATTTTCGATTCTTGAACAAACAATTAGTTACGGGGACTTCTTTTATTTTGGTCTTACAATTTTTTTTTAATTTTAACACTAAAATGTTTTTTTTTTTAACGTTAATTGTGACAGCAATCAGGAGTTGTTAATTTTTTTTACTTTCAAAAGTTACTTTTATGATAAAGTGATGATATCTTTAAAATATGAATTAAGCTCATGCCATTTTTGCAGCTGCCACTTTAGAAACTGTCATCTTTTGACATTTTATAAGTAAAAAATCCATTCCCATAGGAAGTTATTTTAATAGGTCGAATTTGTCGAATTGAAAATTTTAACATTTCTCGAAGTTTCAAGGTCCCTAAATAAAAGATTTTTAGACAGACATTCTGAGCATGCTTAAGTAGGTGCGTTCGGGAAGCTTTTTTTGCGTTCCATATCTCAAGGTTAGGTAAAGATATTGACTTCAAATAAATGTTGATATCCAAATAATAAAACAAAAAGATGCAGAAAAGACACTAAACAAAATTGATTGGTTGTTACCATAGCAATTTACAAAAAAGGAAATTTCATCAAAAGGTAAAACAAATCTCCCAGGGTACCAACAACGAACCGAAGACGACCATGAGAACATCGTAATAGAATCGTAGTCTATGATGAGAATATGGAAATACCACTTCTCCAAATTATACAATAGTGATGGTGATGATGAATCGAATTCCCCTGTAAGGGAGATAGCACCACTCATCCTAGGAGACACAGAATATAATTCCACCTACCCGACCTTGACAAAGTGAAGATACATAAGCTATATCGCAGCTGAAGTCCAACAAAGCTGCTGGAGCTGACGGCATCGCTGCCAATTATTCAAAGCAGAAAGCGTTGACTTGGTAGGAACCATGCATTTACTCATCTGCCAAATATTGTCATAAGAAATCATGCCCGATGAGTGGAATCTTAGTTTGCCCAATACAGAATCAGTCTCCAGAATATTGCATATATGCAAGATCTTTTTTGCTTTATTATGAGAACGTCTGAACCCTGTCTTCAAGAACCTGATACGTCCTTATCAGTAGTGGCTTCAGACCAGAAAAGTCCACCATTGACCAAATATTTACATTACGGAAGATCTTGGAAAAACCCAGTAAGTTCAAATCAATTCATATCATGTCTGTATCGAGCTTTAGAGAGCAATATCTATTTTTGGCATCAATGTGAAACTTGTCCGTCTGTGAAGAATGAGTGTGGAGAATACACCCTGGTCTATGAAGGTCAGAAAAGATCTTTGCTATGCGACTTCTTCAACATCAACACAATTTTCCAAAGGACACAACAAGAAGATCAAACCGTGATATCAGTGTTGCATTTTGTATCATTGCGACGAAATTTGGGTTTAGTCGTCAAGTAGGGCAAGAGGAAGTGTATACTGTCATCGCACACAGGTGGGGGTGACCTTCAGTTTATTTGCCAATACCGAGCGACGAATTTGAGAAAGCACTTTTCAAGACAAGAATAACTCTTTTAAGATTTGTTGATATCTCTCAAGAGGCAGTACCCAATAAAAACTTGAAGGTGCAACGGTCATGGATTAAACACAAGACCTTTTGCAAACCACCCAAACCCAAAATGGTTATTAATCGTAAATCTTTTGAATTATTCATTCCAAAATCAAGATAACACCGTACTTTGCAGGAGTATCTTTTAACTTCGGTAAAAGTTCAAAAACCGATATACCTAATTATTGTAAATTAAAAAAAATAAATCAAACAGCGTTGACACAAGTTTTTAAGTTTTTGTGCAGTTTTTAGAAAAATTGAATTAACATTACAAAAAATAAGAAAAAGAGACTGGGATGCGACCTTCACTTAAAAGTTTGAGGGTTTATATAATGAAAGAGTTTTATTTCAAAATCTAATTTTGTTAAAAAGATGTTTAGTCGAAAACAAATTTTTACCAATTTTAGTAGCATTTCTTAAATTTTTACAAATTGGAAGAATAAAATTTATCAAGAACCGAACATCAATTTGCGTACTACTTTTTATAGATTTTGTTTTTGGATGAAAAAACGAACTGTTGAATTTAAAAAATTAAGCTACTGAATTTCGAAAACAATAAAGTTTGAACGCAATATTTTAAATTTTTGAAAATTGATTTGAGTCGTAAGTAAATTTTTACCAAGTTTAAGTATTATTTTTTTTGTTCAGGTTTTTATTTTTTGTAAAAAAAACTGTCAAGTCGATTTTCTCAAAATTTTAGTTGACAACAAATATTTTTTAAAAGATAAAATTGGTTTAAAGTCAATATTTCAAAGTTTTTAAAAGATATTTGAGAAGAATATCGACTTTTACCAACTTTTATTAATTTTTTAGTTTAGGTTTTATTTTTTGTAAAAAAAAAAAAGATTTTTCCTAAAATTTTACGGGATGTTGAAAAAACTATTCTTATAAGTTAAAACTAGTTGAAAGCCATAATCTCAAATTTTTGAAAAGATATTTGAGTCGAAATTCAATTTTAGTTTTAATGTTTTTGTTGGGTTTTTTTTTTTTATAAACAAAAAGTGTCAATTCGATTTTTCTCAAATTCTTAAAAACCTTATTTTTCGTTGCACTCAATTGTTTTGGAGATAAAATCATTTTGGTATTGTATAAAATGTTCGAGATGACAAAAGTTTCGCAATAAGAAGTGGAATGAAAATCTTAGCAAACTAGATACAAATGCGAAGCCATTTTGGAATATTGCCAAAATAATTAAAAACAAAAACAGACATATTCCAAATCTAGAAAATGGCAATTATTTAGCTTACGAAGACTCAAAAAAGGCTAATGTCCTCGGAACAACTTTTTTGAATAACCATTTAGTGTCCCAACATCTCAGTGATGATGAAACCAAAAACCTTGTAAGCCAATCAATAAGTGCTATAAACACACAAATTGTTGATACACCTGTTGACAAACTGATCACCATAGAAGATGTTAAACATATTGTTTCCAATCTTAAATCGAAGAAGTCTATTGGACAAGACAAAATCAAAAACAAATATATTAAAATGCTTTCCAAGGCTGGGCTTGTATTTTTAGTCTTTTTGGTCAATGCATGTTTAAAAACACAATATTTTCCCAAGCTTTGGAAAACGGCTAAGGTTATACCTATTTTAAAGCCTGGGAAAAACTTAAAGCTTCCACAAAGCTATCGACCAATAAGTTTGTTGAGTAGTCTTAGCAAAATTTTGGAAAAGATTTTAAAAGAAAAAATATTACAAATTTCTGATCAATTTAACATTATTCCTAATGAACAATTTGGGTTTAGAAAATTTCACAGTACTACTCACCAAGTATTGCGAGTATGCCAGTATGCGAAAAAGAATCGTTTGCTTGGCAAATCAACTGGTCTCATTTTACTAGACATAGAAAAAGCTTTTGATACTGTGTGGCACGATGGAATGGTCCATAAACTAGTTTGCTTAGGCTTTCCAACTTATCTAATAAAAATTATTCAAAGATTCCTGTCTGATAGGTGTTTTAGTGTTTATGTTAATAACTGTTCGTCAAAATGTTACCATATTGAACATGGTGTTCCACAAGGATCTGTATTAGGGCCATTTCTTTACAATATCTATACGTCCGATATTCGCAAGCTTCCTGAATGTCAATTAGCTATTTTTGCTGATGATACTGGTATTTTTTCATCGCATGAATTTGGTCTCAATATAGAGACAAATTTAAGCCATGCAATTGATCTTATAACTCAGTATTATTCTAAATGGAAAATAAAACTGAATGCTGATAAGGTACAAGCTATCTTTTTTAGTAGAAAAAGAAAGTCTTGTTTTCTTCCAAGCAGCCAGATAAATGTTAACGGTGTCAACATAAACTGGGAAACGAGCGTAAGGTATCTTGGTGTTTGCTTAGACCAAAAACTTATTTACAGAGAACATATCGAAAAAACATTAAAGAAAGTTGGTATTGCGATAAAACTTCTATATCCCTTTATCAATAGAAAGTCAGGTCTTAGTAACGACAATTAAATTATAATTTATAAAGTCGTTTTTCAGGCAATTCTTTTGTATGGTTGCCAGATATGGGGGAAGTGTGCAAAGTGTCATATACAAAAACTGCAGATATCTCAAAATAAATTGCTTAAAATGATGCTTAATCTTCCTTGTTATTATTCTACAGCCAACTTGCATGCAAGAGCAAATGTTAAAAAAATTTGTGATAGAATTGAAAAGCTGAATAATTCATTTGTATTAAAATGTGATTTTTCGGATAATCCATTGATCAACCAACTTATATCCTAACCACTTTTCTGCCAACTTATATAATTTTCTGTTAAACCTTGTTATTTTACTTATTGTTATGTTCGATTCTTCTAGATATTTAAATTATGTTATTTATTTACTTACTTAAACACATTGTGATATTAAATTATGCTTTATAATTTACTTAATTGATTTAGTGTTTATTTATTATATATGTACCTCTATGTGAGTTACACAATTATTTGTCTACTTGTTTTTAATGTATTACAATCAATTAATTAATTTATTATGTATATTTATTTATTTATAAGTTTGTTTATTTATTTATCAATTTCTTTGTGCAGTAATAGTTAAATAACTATTAGTTTGATTGTTTGTTTTGTATTTACTAAATTATTTATTAAATAACTAATTTATTTATTATTATATTTATTTATTTATTTTTTCTTTTTTTTTATTTATTTATTTATTTAATTTATTTATTTATTTAATTTATTGCTTAGTAATCAAATGTATTTATTTATTAATACATTTACAACTATAAAGTCACTAACTCATACTAAAATATAAACATAAGTATATTTATATATTATTTATGAATTTTGATACTAACCCAAAATACTAACCCATTTAAATATGTATGATTTAAAAAACTATGTTAAGACACACTGTACGTGAACACTTTTTTTCATATTGAAGGTTTTTTTTGTACTTTCCTTCAAATATTTATATCATCATACAATTCTTAAATTTAAAAATATAAATACTGATTCAGAAGAAAGATGTAATGTATCTATCTTATATCAAATCTCTGTATATGTAAATGTAATTCAAATACGAAAATAAAAAATCTATCTATCTATCTACAAATTTTTTTTCCAGTTTTTTTTGTTTTATAAAAAAACGGTTAATTGAAATTTTTTCAAAAAAAAAATTGTTTGGTATTACGTTTACTTAAAATTTAATTGAAGTCTCTAGTGTTTTTGGTTCGTGAGATATTTGGGGTTAACCAAATTTTTCACCTTTTTTTTAAACTACTATGGTAAAAAAAAAACACCTAAGCAATTTTCTTGAGAACCCTTACTGCATCTTTCTGAATTATATATGTACGGACGTATGTACACAGGCACGGATAGACATCTTTCTAAAAATCTTTTACTTGGACTCTAGGGACCTTGAAACGTCGAGAAATGTCAATACTTTCAATTCGACAAATCGAAGCGGTTACAACTACTTCCTATGGGAAGTTAATAAACCAAACAACTTTAACACTATTTTTTAAGTTTTGGTGTAGTTTTTAGATAAATTGAATTAATATTACTAAAATAATTTTAGATCCCACTTAGAGACTTAATGCCCACTCAGTGGATATTGCAACCTCCCTGAAAAATAAAATAATGTACCTACAAAAAGATTAACACACCTCACTGTGCAGACGTACTATTTCGAGATAAATAATTTGTGGTTTGTATTACTTTTGCCTTGAGATTTGGTTTCCGCAGAGATTTAAATAAGGCCACCTTACTTAGTTCTTAAAAGTACTTTTTTCCATGTACATATCTCCTGCACCAAAAAAATAAAAACTTTCTGCTAGAAAAAGTTTTGAGATTATCATCACCATAATTATCTAAATTTGCAGAAGTCCAGAAAGTTTTCTTCTCGATATCACTTAAAAATATGCTGAATTATTGAACATGAGTCTTTTACGTCAAAAACGGTATTTTAATTTTATTTTTAATCATATTGACGTCAAGGTGTTTAAATACTTAATTAATTTTTTTAACACCGGAAAAATGTCTTTAATCTTTCGGATTTCGGTCAAATAAAGTGACAGTCTTTTTATTTGAGATAATAAATTAATAATTTATTTCAGAAGATTTAATTTAATTTCAGAGAATTCTTGAACGAAAGTTTCTATTTATTATCATAACACCAAGTTATTTCAACTTGTTTTTCTTTTTCTTAATCAAATCAGTCAACAAACCATCCAGATTATTTTAAAATGTTCTCTTTTATATTTTCCAACACAATTTTTGTTTCATAATCTACATTTCTTCCATTATTTATTTAATAAAGAAACTTGAAACTTTAAATTATAAAACTAACCAACATTATTTTTTAGAGTAAACTTTTTAAATTTAACTAAACAAAAAATATATTCTGTATTTTGCCTCACTTTTCCTTAAAAAATTTCAAATTCCATTAATAACACTAATTAACTAGTATCTCCTGCTCCGTTACAAAAAACCAAACAAAAAACTTTTGCTTTCTTAAAATTTTATCTTTCTCAAAAATAAAAACCAACAAAAAATTCAAAACAAAAAAGAATTTTTCCAACCATTTCCATCTTCATCGACGAAAGACTTAATAAAAACAAAGAAAACACAGCCGTTCGTAACCAAAATAAAACCAAAGCATCAGGCTATATCCTTTTAGAGCCCGAACAACACTACTAGACTATGATGGAAATCGGGACAGTACTGAGGGAGAGAAGAAGAAAAAAAAAATAAAACTAAGCTTACTCCTTGCTTTTGTGGGAAACCAAAACCTCCTTCGCCATCGCCAGGACGAAAGAAAGGATGTATGAATAGAAGCTCCAAACATCAGAGCACAAGCTTTATTGCAAGTAATAATTTCTGAAACGTCTTCAGTCTTTCGTCGTTGTCTTCGGTCGCCATCGCAGTCGTCCTTTTACACATTTGTTCTACTTTTTAAACCGAAAAAAAGGTACTACTGCAGTCGTTATGACTTATTTTTCTTAAGGGGGGAATTTTTTTCGCCAGGAGCAATAAAAATAAAAATTTGATCCTGATTCGTCTGCGACCTGCAAGTTAGATGTATGATGTCTTTTTCTCTCGAAGCCGTCCTACCGATGATGTGAATGTGGATCTTTCGTCTTTCAATTGAGACAAAATGTACGTGAGTATAAAAATAATAATGTTTAAAAAAAAAACAGATGTTTACATTTTTATGGCGCATTCTTCTTTTGAAACTTTCAGGGAAGGGAAGATCCTTATTGCCATTTTAGTGTGGGAAATTAAGTTAAATTAAAATTGTATGTTTTTTATTAGTATTTCTAACTTTAACAAATATCCTTCACTTTAAGGATGTTATACATTCTAGCATCAAAGTGCAAGATAAAAAAAAACATTTTCATCCAATGTCCTTCTACATACACTTCCATGGCTTTAGCTTGAAGGACTCTTGAAAATAACTTTTTTATCTCCGTTATTTGATAGAGCCATCCTTCAACTCATAAAAAAACATATTTTGAAGTTTTTACATTCCAAACAATCAGGTTTTTTTTATACGTAATAATATTTGCCAATTGACTTCAACGTTTCAACGTATTCCATCATTTAGTCTCGCAGAAAGGATGCAAAAATTATCCTTTCAATCAGCAATAAAGGGAGAGTGATGCCCGTAGCTAATTTTATTTTTATTTTTTTTATACAAGGAGCGGAATCGAGTATCTGGTTGAGTCCTTCTTTCGGCTTAATCATCATCATCATCACTGATGCTGGACAAGGGAATTCTGAAAAATGTTCACTTAAGGGGAATGTATTGGTTTCACATAATTTGCAAACTTTGGGAAAAAGGACGAAGTTGATGGAATAAGTAAATTTTGTTTCAGTTCAGTTATGGCTACAGTAAAAAAATATCCTTGGGACAAATACGTGCGACCTATATTTAAGGATATTATATTTTTGGAATTTATCCTTTTCCTCTGGCATCTATAATAAATAAGTAAGTCAAAATGAATACACAAGTACAAACATTTACTAACTATGAGATCAACACAAGAACGATGGTATAGAGGCATTTAAATGAACTATAAGACCCTTTTTTTGATATTCTAGACACCTCTAAAGCCTGAAATTGACTATAAAATTCCCGTGAATGAAAAACACTTCATTATGCTATGTACCTGATGGAGTCTCGATTTTGACTATATCCTGTAAAATCGTTATTCCTCTCGACCTCTCATAAAGAACTCGTGTTTAATGGGTTGAATTTTTGGAAATTTTGTTAAGTATTAAAAGTTAAATAAACAGAAAATAACCATAATGTTGAGTACCCATGTTTTTGTGACATTTTCATTTTTGGATTAAATGTTTAAAGAAAATCATTAAGACTTAATCTTAAGTCAAATATTATTGGTTCCTAGAAAATCTGAAGGACTTATTTTGAAGACCATTAAAACATTTATTTTGTTAGTGAGTTAAAACACATTAAAAACCAAACCAGAAATCAAAGTCTTAAAATGTCAGAGATTTTACTTTGTATTCATTCAAAGTTTGTTTTGTGTTTTAAGAAAAGTTTCAAAATGTATTCATGATTTTTCGGAAATTGCGAACCACACTGATAACTTCCCATTCCGTCTGTGGATTTGTCTTGCTTAAAAGGTTTGTAGGATTTCGTGTTTTGTTAAAAAAGATAACAGTTAAATTATTCTAAACATTTTAAAATGACCAACAATATTTTGCATATGATGAAATAGTTTGATTTCAAAATATTTTTTTTTTTTTTATTAACCGCACACTCAAGGGGATATACCCTTATTATGTAGGCACAGTGTGAGCACTAGGAAAGGGAGAGAGGGGTTAAAAGGAGGTGTCACATTGGTTTTGAATTCCTAATTTTTGCAATGAATAGGAAAGACAGAGTGTGATAAGGAATTCCACATTCGTGTAGTACGGCTAAGGAACGAATCTCTGTACTTGACAGTACGACTGAAGTGGAGCTCGACGGTATTCTGATGAGCATTCCTAAAAGCGCGAGTATTACGGTTGAACTGTTTAAGGAGAGGCATCCAGCTGGCTATTTCTCTAGATCACAAGCCATTAAAAAAACGGTAAAAAAGGATTAGACAAGAAACCTTACGACGATGTTTAAGCGAAGTAAATAAACTCATGATGATAATATCAATACGATTGCAGTCCAATGTACTTAACATATTTCGATCATTGCACATATGTGAAGTCGCTCCGCTTGAAAGGGGAATGGGGAAAGACCTATATGAAAATATGTAGCAAAAAGAAGAGAATATGAAAATGATAGATTTTGCTGTTGTTTTCTCGGTACTTTGCATTTTGGAGCTAAACGGCCTCTATTACCACAATTATAACACTTGCCAATATATTTTCTTTGTTTCTTTGTGTTGTGGTTGTACTTAAAATAATAATTGAAATGAAATATACTTTGACAGTCTTATTTAATAGAATTCGCTAAACAGATGAATAGTTATACAGTGAATAAGGATTTATGTAGGCTCTATGTAACGTTGCAAAAATTCCTATTTATAAAAAAATCTGCTATAAATTTTAGTTATACAATGCTTATATCAAAAAAAGTGCCAAAAGTACTATAAAATCTGCTAGTTGTCATAGCAACTAAAATATAACAAAATAATTTCAATTATTTGTATGATATTCTCTTTCGAAAATCTATATTTTTTTTAGATTCTTCGTTTCTTCGGCTCACGAGCTAAACTCGAGAGGCATTATTGTTTTTATTTTAATTTCAAAAAGAGAGGAGAGAAATCAAAATGACATTTACGAAATAATAATAACAATAATTTCCTTATGTAGGCTCTATTCAACCTCAAAACGCGTTTAGCTTATTATGGGACTATGCAACCTTGTATAAGTTTTATAAATAGCATTTTTGCGTTTAGAGGCATTATAGAGATAACATAACTTTATGTAGGCTCTATACAGCGTTTTTAAATAAGACTGTGAGTATTTAATAATTCAGGTTTTATTTAATTCTGACTTTCTTCTTGGATTATACAAAATTGCCAAAACTCTCGTCGACACGTGTCTTCTGACAGACATAAATCTACGTGTCACTTTGAAGTCTGCTGTCACTTGGTATTCAGGTCACAGGGTGACTCCAAGACACCACATTCCTCCCCCTTTAGTTTATTCCAAAGCGTTTAGGCGCTTTTATCACTCGTCCATAACGGGTGGCATTATCAGAAACTTGTTTTGCGGAGATGGTGGGGGCTAAGATATCATCATTTGATTCAACATTTTGTTTCTCTTGCTCTTGTGAATCAGGAGTAACTATGTTTTCTGTTGTTGTTGATGGTGGCAGGGATGAGTTTTCTAGGGTTAAGTCTTCTCGCTGACGATCCTCAGTGTCATCACCTTTAAATGGAATCCCAAACGTATGGCTGTCGGTTAGGCGGCTTTGGTTGTTGGTTAGGCGGCGTTTGATTTGATCGATATGACGGCGATCGATTTTATTATCAGTTGATTTTACTACATAGGAAACGGGACTAGTTACTTCGATAATTTCACCTTCCAGCCAGAGCGGTCCAATCGAATAATTTTAAAAATAAATAGTATCTCCAAACTTAAGACTTCTTACCTGACCAAAAGATGAATCTGGACTCATCTGTCCATCATCCGGATGCATGGCATCTAATGCAGTTCGAAGCCTTCGTCCCATCAGCAGCTAAGCTGGAGTTTTTCCTGTTGTTGTGTTAGGTGTCGTGTGTTGTTTAAACAGAACACGTTGCTGTTTGGTCTGCATGTCTCCCTCTGACATGGTCTTGAGAGATGTCTTTAAGTATTGAACCATACGTTCCGCTTGTCTATTACTGGATGGGTGGTATGGAGCCGTTGAATTGTACTTAATACCATTTAAAATATAAAACTGCTGCATTTCAGCAGACACAAAAACCGTACCATTATCTGAAATAATTCTTTTGGGTTGGCCATGTATAGCAAATGCCTCACGCAATTTATTTTTCACTTCGGTCGATTGCGTACTATTTTTACTTCAAGCCACTTTGACATAGAGTCCACTATGACCAAAAATGTATATCCCTGGAATGGTCCAGCAAAATCTATATGTAAGGTGTTCCATGGTACTTCTGTGGGATTAATAAATTGTCGTGGTGCAGTTGGTGGATTTCCTTTATTTGTTTGACATTGGTCACAGCGTTGGACTTCTAATTCTATTTGCTTATTAAGGTTAGGCCGACACACATAACTACGGGAATAGGCCTTCATTAAATTGATTCCCGGATGATAACCATGAAGAAGTTTCAAATTTGATTTTGATATGTGGGAGGTACAACTACTCTACTACCCCACAAGATACAGCCCTTATGAGTAGAGAGTTCCGTCTTCCTACGGATATACGGAATAAGTTCTTCTGAACTTTCAAAAATTGTTGGCCATCCATGTAAAATTAACCGCAAAACTCTTGACATTACCGGATCCTTTGCAGTCTCTCTAGCTATTTCAGCCGCTGTCACTGGCGGATTACTACGCATCTCCAACATCAATATGTCAGCCGGACCATTTATTTGAGCGTCAATTGACGATGGTAATGGCAAACGACTCATACAATCAGCATTTGCATTCTTTGGCCCTGGTCTATACTCCATTGTATAGTCATAAGCGGACAACAGCAGGCACCAACGTAACATTCGGGGGAGATCATTAGTGGTATTTGTTTACGTCTATTAAAAATTCCCAACAACGGCTTGTGGTCAGTGGTAATAATTATTTCACGTCCAGCAACATATTGGTGGAAATGTTTCATTCCAAAAATAATAGCTAGTGCCTCTTTGTCAATATGAGCGTAGTTTCGCTCGTGGACTCCAAGAGTGCGAGAGGCAAATGCAATGGGACGCTCTGTTCCATTTTCCTTATCACTGTATGCCAGAACGGCGCCAATCCCATAAGGCGAAGCATCGCAAGAGAGAACCCACGGTTTAGAAACGTCATAATGTATTAAAATGGTATCTGAATCAAGCAAATTTTTTAGTTCGTTGAAAACACCTTAATGTTCATCAGTCCATTTCCATTGCACATTTTTATCAAGCAATCGATGTAATTTTTCGGCAACAGATGATTTATGAGGTAAAAATGAGTTATAAAAATTAAGTAACCCCAGGAAGGATTGCAACATCTCTTTATTTAGGAATAGGTGCCTGTTGAATCGCTCTCACTTTCTCTTTGTTAGGGGAAATTCCATCCCCACTAATATGGACACCAAGAAAGTCCAATCCGCGTTGAGCAAATAAACACTTATTTTTGTTTACTGTCACGTTTGCTTTAGCTAATTTTTCAAAAACTGCTTCTAAATTACATTTGTGGTCAGATTCGTCTTTTCTTGTGTGTATTAAGGGTCAACAACTCAGCAGAGACGTCATCCACAACCAGTTGCTGGTAGGCCTGTTGTAAATCTAACTTTGTGAATTCTTTGCCTTCTGAGATTGCCGCCATGACCTCTGAGGTGTTGCCCAACGGGAAAACATGACAGGCTCCAAAAATTTTTTTTTAACGAGTTTTTCAATTTCTGTTTCAACTGCTGGCTTCCAGGCGAATGGACACTGACGATGCTTGATTAAAATTGGATTTAATCCTGGCAATATTTCCAAAGAAACAGGCGGCCCTTTGTGAGCACCCAATTCTTCGAAATTTACCCTCCAAATTCATAGCATTCCCTGCCACCTCTAACGCGCAAATACCTTGAACAGAAATTCCCAAAACTGGAAACCAGTCTCTTCCCATCAAACACCGCCCACCACCTGCGCTGGGCTGCTTCATGTGCAACTGAAATTTCGTAAGCCCTTTTAAAATCTAACTTCAGTTCACTAAACAGACGTTTTTGTAATGACTCATCGGCCACTCCGCAAACAATCTGATCTCTCAGCATTTTGTCTAGTTCCATGAAATCGCAGTGTTCAGATAATTTTCTTAAGTCTTTAACAAAATCAGCAATTGATTCCCCACTCTTCCGAACACGTTGGTGGAACGTAAGTCGAGGTACTATTTCGTTTGGTTTAGGATGAAAATGACCATCCAACTTTTCTACAATTTCTTGGAACGACACATCTTTTGGGGGACGGAGGTGTAAGTAAAGAACGGATTATCTCATATGTAGATTCCCCAACACATGATAAAAATATTGCTCTCATTGATCCGTCGTTAGATATGCCATTGGCCTCAACGTTTGTGACGACGTATGGTTGACATTAGACATCGCAGTTTCGTTCATTTTTCGCTCGTCACTAAAATGTTGTGGTTGTACTTAAAATAATAATTGAAATAAAATATATTTGAGTATTTAATAATTCATGTTTCATTTAATTCTGACTTTCTTCTTGGATTATACAAAATTGCGTTGCTGTTCTTACTTTCGTTGAACTCTTTGGTATTTTCTCGAGCTAAAAATGCTTGCTGACACCTGCGTGTCTTCTATAATTTTAATTTTTAGATTGCTCATAGAAGGCAATTTGTCACGAGTCTCCATCGCAACCACAAAATTTTTTCAGATCAGGAATCATAACTGCTGTCGTCCAGCTTTTCTATTTGGTAAAGAGACTAACTCATATTAAATAGATTACTAAATGATACCTTCTTATTTAATATATGGGTTCTGGGCCCATAGGTTAGGTTAGGTTAGAGTGGCTGTCTAGATATCATTGACACACGTAGACCTCAAGGGTCCATTGTGATACCACTAATGAGGTTACTCATGG
Source organism: Eupeodes corollae (assembly GCF_945859685.1). Lineage (NCBI taxonomy): Eukaryota > Metazoa > Arthropoda > Insecta > Diptera > Syrphidae > Eupeodes > Eupeodes corollae. The sequence continues at coordinate 282,098,033 of NC_079147.1, forward strand.
GAGAGTAATGAATTTAAACAAATCATTTGTACTTTTAATAAAGTTAGAGAGACGTTTTGTGTCAATCGTTGCCAGTTCACTGGTATTATCGAAGAAGGGATTACCGAGAAAGTAATTCCTTCTAATGGAGAGTGCTGGACATGTACATAGAAGGTGTTGGACTGTTTCCTCTTCATCCTCGTCCATGCAGCTTCTACAGAAGTCATTTGTGTAGACCCCTAGCCTCAGAGCATGTCTACCTATGAGGCAGTGTCCCGTTATTACTCCAATTGTAGAGCTTATACTTTGTCTGCTTAGTGATATCAAGCCTTTTGACCGTTTTAAGTCAATACTTGGCCATATTTGCTTGGTTGCCAGGCAGGTGGTACTTTGTGACCATCTAGTATTTGTTGTTTCTAAAGCATATTGCTTGAGAAGATATTTACATGTAGCAAGTGGTGTTCCTATGTTATGTTTTTGTCTAACATAAGGCAGAAGTGTTCCGTTTTTGGCGAGCTCATCGGCTTTGCAATTTCCCGGAATGTCTCTGTGGCCCGGCACCCAAATGAGGTGAATGTTAAACTGTTCCGTCATCTCCTTCAGAGATGATTGACAATCGTGGACTGTTCGAGAGTTTGTGGAGACAGGCGCGAGAGATTTAAGAGCGGCTTGGCTGTCCGAGAAGATTCGTATATCCTTACAAGATATAACGTTTTCTTTGAGCCAGGATAGTGCTTCTTTAATCGCCATTACTTCTGCCTGGAATACACTACATTGATTGGGAAGTCTATAGGATAGACTGAGATTCAGTTGTTCTGAAAAGATACCACTTCCAACTCCGTGATCGGTCTTTGAACCGTCAGTGTAGAAGTGTACCGCATCGTCTTCCAGGGGTCCCTCTTCTTCCCAGGAGGATCTTGAAGGGATGGACACATGGAATCTTTTACCAAATACCATTTTTGGGGTGGTATAGTCTAAGCGATCTGGGATAGATCTGAAATTGTCTAGAATGGTTGTATGTCCAGTATTGTTACTGGTCCATTGAGAGGTGGCTCTAAGCCTTACACATGAGTTGGCAGCCACCTTTTTAGAGAAGATGTCAAGTGGTGTTAGGTTTAAAAGCACTTCCAGTGCTGCGGTTGGTGTTGAGCGAAGTGCTCCTGTGATGCACATACCTGCTGACCGCTGGACTTTAATGAGTTTATTTAGATTTACCATCTTATCCAGTGCGGTCCACCATACGACGGCTCCATAAATGAGTATCGGCCTGATTACCGAAGTGTATAGCCAGTGGGTTATTATGGGGAGAAGCCCCATTTTGATCCTATGGCCTTTTTACAAGTAAAAAGCGCTACAGTAGCCTTTTTGACTCTTTCATCAATATTTGCCTTCCAATTTAGTTTTTTGTCTAAAATGAGGCCCAAATATTTAGCTTGGTCGGAAAAGCTTAATGGTATTCCTTTAATCTTTGGTGGGCTAATCTGAGGAATTTTATATCTTCTCGAGAAGAGTATTAATTCTGTTTTGTGTGGGTTGACGTCCAATCCACATTGATTAGCCCATTTAGTTAGCCTGTTTAGGGCATTTTGTAGGAGTTCCGAGAGAACTTGGGGGTGCTTCCCAGATACCGATATCGCAACGTCATCAGCGTAGGCAATCACCTTGAAACCTTCTGTTTCCAATGTTGTAAGTAAGTCGTTTACTACCATGTTCCATAAAAGAGGCGAAAGGACTCCACCTTGGGGAGTGCCTCGATTCACCGATCTGGTGGTAGTAAAACTTCTCATGTTAGAAATTATTGTCCTGCTTTTGAGCATGAGACTTATAAGATCTATGAGTGACTTCTCTAATTTCAGCTTATCCATTGCTGTTGTGATCGCCTGGTAACTGACGTTGTTGAAAGCTCCTTCAATATCTAGGAACGCTACCAGGTTATATTCTTTGTATTCGAGGGAATGTTCAATAGTACGTACCAGTGAGTGAAGTGCTGATTCTACTGATTTTCCCTTAGAGTAAGCATGTTGAGCTGTGGAAATGAGACATGGTTTTAAATTATGTCTGATATAAATTTCAATCAATCTTTCCAAGGTTTTAAGAAGGAAGGATGATAGGCTGATTGGTCGTAGATCTTTAGGGTTAACGTGTGAGGGTTTCCCTGCTTTAGGAATGAAGACTAGTTTTGCCATTCTCCAGGCTTTGGGAATATATCTCAACCTTACACAGCTTGTCAGAATGATTTCCAATGGTGGAATAATCATGTCTGAGCATTTTTGTAGTTCGGCCGGAATGATTCCATCTGGTCCTGGAGATTTATATAGATCAAAGCTGTCTATGGCCCATTGCAGTTTTTCCCGCGTTATTAGATCAACTAAATCGCTTGTAGAAGCTTGAGACTCTGATGTTAAGTCGTTGAGTATGTTAGAACTACCTGGAAAGTGGGTGTCTAATAACAGGTTAAGAGATTCTTCATCTGTGATAGTCCATGTACCTGTTTCTGTCTTTAAAGCACTAGGTATTGTTGGACTTTTTGAGAGAATTTTCCTGAGTCTTGAGGCTTCTGAAGTATTTTCTATTTTACCACAAAAATTTCTCCAAGAAGACCTCTTACTCTTTCTTAATTCTTTTTTATATTGCTTTAGAGCTTGTTTGTATAAGTCCCAGTCAGAAGGAGATCTAGTGTACTTAGATCTGTTGAAGAGTTTACGACAGCTCTTTCTGAATGGTTCTAATTCTTTATGCCACCAATGAGGTTTCTTTTTACCCTTTAAAATGGTTACAGGGCATGAAGATCTCATTGATTCATTTAAGGCTTCGGTGAGATGATTTACAGAAAGGTCTAGTTCATCTTTACTGGAGGAGCTTTTAAGAAGGTTATGATTAAGCAGTTGTGCTAGTACCTCCCTATAACGCTCCCAGTTGGTATTCCGGTGATTTCGAAATCCCGTAGATGTATTTGCTACATCTTTGAGCTCAAACTGAATGTATTTGTGGTCAGAGAAGGAATTCTCTTTTGAGACATGCCAGTTTGAAATCATATTGTGGATCGAGTCAGAGGTAAGTGTAATATCAAGTACCTCTTTCCTATTCTTGGTTACAAATGTGGGTTCATTACCAATATTACTTATGAGTAGGTTAGTGCTTAGTAAATAATCAAATAAGTACTCACCTCTCTCATTTATATCAGAGCTACCCCATACCGTGTGATGGGCGTTAGCGTCTGAACCAATTAGGAGACCAACTTTTTTCGATTGCGCGTCCGCAATTGGCTTCCTCAAGGTGTTTCCTGGAATTGGGCTGTCGTGGCCAAGGTAGGAGGATATGAGCCAGTAGGTGGCTTTATCTGTTGTTAGGACAGCGGTGGTGGTGTCCTTATCGCTGTAATTGGGGAGTAAAAATATGTTTAAGTCATTTTTTACTAACATGCATGACCTTGGTTCACCTTTCTCCGATGCATATAATATTTTATAGCCAGGAGTCCTGAGACCTCTGATGATGGAGTTTGAGACCCACGGCTCCTGTATTAAGACGATGTCTTCCTTGTTCATATGCAGTCGGAGTATCAGGTTGTTTGTGGCCATGATGGCGTGATGGAGATTAATCTGTACTAATCGCAGCATTGCTACTATTAGTCAGATCAACCTCCACCACTGTTTTGTCGGCGTTTTCCTCGTCTGAGGAGGACCTAAGCAGGTCTTCCTCACTCTGGGTGATGCCTAAGGTGGCGTCTTCAGTCTCCATGTCGGAGTTACTGTCGACTTTAGTTTTAGCCTCCACGTCGGATGGCTTATTTGGGGCAGTGGATGTCGATGGTTCCACTTTTGGTGTTGCATCGACCTCCATTTTCGTTGCCAATGAATCGCTTCCCTCCGCTGAAGAGGCTTCTGTGGGGGGCGTGTTTAGCTTATATTCATCTTTTTTATAAATACGCATCATGATTTCATCGAAACCATACCTAATCACACCTTTGGTCGCGGCCAGTGGAGCCAGTGATTCCCTATTGATCAGCACGAGAGCCGATCTATAGTGACCCACTGTCTCCTTCTCAACCTTTGGTACTTTCCAGTCGTGAGTAGGAAGGTCCGGATTACTTGTTTTGATCAGTTTCATGATCATGTCTGGACAGTTGTGAAGAGCCGGGACCATTATACGTGCTCTTGGCCGGCAAGGAATATTCTCCCTTGCAACAACCTCGAGCTTGGCACCCGGCCAGACTTCTGGCAAGCCATTGACAGCAGCCCTGTATAGATCGAAAGATCTCTGATCACCACAGGCGATGAGTTTGATGCGATTTTGGTACCATCCTGCATCGGCTGTGTCTGGGAGAGGCCCCGGATTTTCCTCGATAACAGATAAAAATCTGAAACCGAGGTGAGCCTTGACCTCTGCCCAATGATCATGAGAGATGTTACCATCCACATGACTCCTGTCAATGACCGCGGCAATGATCTTACCTTTGAGCGCGTCGCTGAAGGAGAGATCTTTGTTGACGGCTGATGTGCTGTTGGAAAGCACCTTCTGCCTTTTTGGTTCGGGCTTGTCACCCTCGAAAGACCTATCTCGCTTTGACGTTGAGTCGCCGCAGGTCGGTTTAGCTTTTTTGCTAAGAAAGCCACTAGCCCACTCGAGTTTACGCGTTTGCTCTGGGGTTCTTTCCGCCGCCGGTATGACACCGACTGCGGCTAGAATCCTTTCGGCGTTGCGTTGGTCTCGATTGGCCTGTGACTTCTTGGACTTCTTTTTGGCCGGCCCAGAACTATGTCCGTGTGTCACAGATGTGGGTCCACCTCCAGATTTAATCGCTACCGATGCCAATCCGGGTGTGCCCTCACCCTTTGAGTCAATTCCACATGTCGCAGATTTTGTCTCTCCGGATGGGGTGTCTCTTTTTGGGGTCGCTTGCGACGTCCTAGCAGGAGCGGGGAAGAGGTGGGGTGTGGAATTTCCACCATTGGGACTGCCGAGCGTCACAGCTGTTCCACTGACGGGTAATTCCTTTAAGTATATGTTGCGGCTAGTAGAGGGAGAAGGACTCTCGCCACTAGTTGCAACCACAGGGTTGACAACACGTTCACACACCTGATTTGGCTCGACAGCCTTTTCAGGTGATGTGACCGCATTGGCAGCCTTGGTGCGATTTTTTTGTTTAATAATTGTTTTGTTTGTTTGTTTATTTTTAAATTTTTTCATTGTATTCCCACGAGTAAAGCGGAAAGACGGTCAGCCCCGGCAGAGCCGCTTGCCGGGGTAAGGCAGAAATATGACGGACCTTGCCACAGCATCCGAAAGAGCTCGTTAACGGCTGGTTTATCCCCCAGCCTTTCATTCTTCGGCACGGTTTTCGTACTAGTACGCTCACACCACCACTGAAATTAGGAACCTCTAAACTATGATTAAATTGGGTTTCCGAACGTTGCACTATTGAGGAGTTACAACAATTCAGCGATCCAACTCAACCTTAGCTAATCACCATCCTGCCAAAAACGCACAGGACTACTGTGGTGATCATTGCCCGCCTGGCACCCACTTGAAGGGTTTGAATGAGGATTTTGCCGGGCTTCTGGGCCCATAACCTGTTGTGAAATTAAAAGAAGATCCCAATTGACGATTTAAATTAAGAAGGCAGAACGCAGAAATCTTTACAGTAAAAGAGTTTATTAGCAAATAAGTAGAAAAATATAATACAAAGATAATAAAAGATTATATAACTGAATATTTATGTTGAATGTATAAGAGCTTTACGTTCCAGTTTTACTTTACAATAATATAATTATAGTGTTTATATTTATATGAAATTCCCTTATCACAACCTATTTAAATGTCTTTATCCATTATATAATAATATACGAGTAGTTATATCAATTCTTTCCTGTCATTTCTTTTGAATAACATCTCAATTTCCATCATCGGTGAGGATGACATTAAGTTATATCAAATGTTCGTATATTCATCTCAATCCTTGACTACACGTTTAACAAAAAATCTTTATGTCAAATCTACTTATTCATGTATTCATCCTTAAAGTCAACCTGCAGCGCACATACATAAAAGTAAATTCAAAATCATTTATCAAAATCCCAAAATATATGTACCTTTATTTGCCTGTTGATGTTAAATCATCACACAGAGAAACCACCAATATATAAGTAAATATATTTATATCCATACATTCCCACTTGTTCTATATGGAAATATCCTTCGAAATCAACTTATACAATACTCGTTGAGAAACACCTGAAATGCGTATTTTCGACTACTCGTACCTACAAGTGACATTTCAACACCAAACACGTTCAACATATTTTTTACCACTTCTCTGAGGCTACGATTATACAAAAGGACGAGGATATATGTTTGTGTTGTTCGTATCCCTTCAGTCTCTTTATTCTAAGGTACATCCCAGTAGGAAATTTGCTCACCAATGAAAATTTTGTGTGAAATCGCCAAGGAAATCAGCTACTCGAATCATTGAGGAATAGCATGCAATGAAATCCTTACTGAAAGGCATTGCGTTTTTCCTATGATTATACAATCCACCCTATCTTTTTCCTTGTAAAATATTTCATTCCCGATATGAAGCACGAGATGGGTGTTTTGTTTTTGTTTATATTTGCCTTTTTCTTCTCTACCTGCCACTGAATAATACGGAGATTGGCTTCAGTTTAAGAATTTCAATGCTCGGGTTTTTACATACAATAAAAAATTGCCGTTCCCGTTCGTCAGCCTGGTTTGCTTCGAGAAACAAAGTTATTTCCAACAACAACGACCGACGGTGATGGCGACGCATGGTTGAAGGATTGCAATGTTCGGGTTTTTTACATTATCATAAAACTTCGATTCGCGATCCTCAGCCTGGTTTGCTTAGAAACAAAGTTATTTCCAACAACAACGCACAGTGTTCGGGGTAAGTGATTTGTTTTGAAAAAATTGTTGTTTTTTCGAGAAACAGTTTTTCAGTTGAATTCCATTGTTCATAGTGTCAACAAGTGAGTAAAGCTTAAAATTATTAAAAAGAGTTTAGAAAATAAATTATAAGCGTAAAAAAGTGAATATTTAGGTAAATTGGTAGGTAATTGTGTTCAAATGGACAAGGAAAATATTCAGGTAATTTTATTTAAATTACAAATCCCTTTCTACAATTATCTAGTCCTATTTTTTTGCTCTTTTTCTAAAGACTTCCGGATCTAAACAGTCGGCAATGGACTCCATTGAATTTTCACCCACAAAGCAGGCAAGGCGGATTTTTAAGAAAACGGTAATTATAACTATTATTATTTTATTAAATTAAATTTCTATATATCTGCTTTACATTTTGTATAGAATCAACAAGATATGATAGACGAAATGAGAGCGGACATTAAACGTTTGTGTGTCACCACGGAGCAGCTAAAAAATGGGATCTGCACATTGTCAGCATTTTTTTCAATAAAATCATAAAAATTTATATGACTGTTTTTTTTTAAATATTTGTATCCAAAGATTTAGGTATGAGTAAAAAATAATTCGATAATAAAAACATGATTGACTTCATTTATGCACATTCACGAAATTTTTCACCAGGTCAATTTGCATTAATGAATGAGTTACATTGGCTTCCCTAAGGAAACCACTGGTCAATATTAATTTATGAAAAAGGCGTTCAATTTTGCAAAGTGAATTCCTTGGTGAACATTCATCACATTTTTCATCAATGTAAAGTACACAAGTATATCAGCAACTCCACTAACCCAGTGATTTCTCCGGTGTGAATTCGCGGTATTTTTCATCAACTACAATTCACTTTGGAATACACCAAATGTACTTGCTTGGTGATTTCCTCACTGAACAGTCACCATGAAATTCACAACTTGGTGAACGCCAATCCAATCCCCATGTTAATTTCACTGATGTTTTCACCATGTTTTCATGGGGTGTAGCTTCCATTCACCAAGGAATAAGTTGGTGATTCACGGATGAATTTTTTGAAATTTCCTACTGGGATAGTTTGTTTATCATATAAACTTTCTCTTTAAATGTATACGCATACGTTTACCCTTATTTGCACAACTTGTTCCAGCAGTCAGGACTCAAGACAAGAACAATATGACATCAACAACATTAACAACAACAAAACATAACTACCATCACCATCAGCACAAAAACACCAACGGCAATGGGAGTGGCAATGGAATCAGCAACGGTATGCAGAAGAGTGACAAGTTCAACATAAAAGGACGAAATTCATATCAAAGATTTCCGCCTCTACATACGAGTAGGTAGCTATATCATCAACCTTTTCTTTTCCTTGACTCTCCGACGAAGGATATGGGAATAGATAAAAGTGGGCGTTAGGCCACCCAATATTCAAATGACACCGATATATAATAGCTTTAAAAGTTAATCCTTCTTTTGTGTATGTTCAAAAGGACGACGACGATGATATGATGACGACACGTTGAAAAGTCTCCTTTGCCCAGTCCAATATTCGCATCTGAAGTGGAAATGATTTCACATTTGAATAGAACAGAGAATCGTTTAGGGATGACCGAGGAAGGACCGAAAGAAGACGACGACGATGACGTATATAGCTTCTGGCTGACTGGCCCTTAAGTTGATGATGATGTTGGTGACGTTGAAATGTGAACGGATAGGTTCTTTCGGAAAAGTTAGACCAGGTGAATGACCAAATATAAAGAAAATACGTTACGTCCAGTACGCTTGTACAATATTTTCCATTCAAGTGAGATAAATTGAAAATTTTAATAGCACTATATGGCCACAGGAGCTAGCCATGACAAGGGATATCTCTGGCAGCAAGAGAGGAGATCTTGATTGCTTTCAATCGTCGAATTAAAGGGTTGGTAATGCTATATTATTTACTAGAGAGATATTTAAACAATTAAACACACTGTAAAAGCTTTCTGTCTACACCAATAGCTCTCGCACTTGACTTTGTGTAACGAACCATACAAAAAAAGGATCCTTTTTTTTGTGGTCGGTTTCTGATAGTTCTTTTTTTTTTTAAACCACAAAATTGAAGAACAATTTATTAATTTCCCATGAAATTCATTCATTTTATAAAATTCATATCCAATATACGAAATCAATTAATTTTTATTCAAATATCTTTTTATATTGATATTGTGGTGGTGCGATTGTAGGTTTACCAATGGATTAATTAAATAATAACAACTGAAGCAATCATTTATCACACAAAATCGAATTTGGTTAAATAAATAAATTGTATATTTTGTTTATTTACGAAATCAACAAGTATCTATGTACGCACTCGTAGTCGTCTGTGTATGTAGCTTTTCGTCCTTTTTTGTGTTTCTGGACGAAGAGTCCTCTTCACATGATGCTCACTAGATGTGATAATCGGGGAATAATAAATTTGAAATTTGATAAATTTTGCGTAGGATATATGAACTGTTGGACTACACGTGTTAAATAGTCCAACTGAATCATTTCCAGATGTGGTAAGTGGTTTAAAAAAAAAAGAAATAATTGAATAAAAACCCCAAAATTGGAAATTGAACCAAACGTGTCGTAGTCGTTATCGAATTTCTAGGTCTGTTCAGGAGAGAAATAGATTGAATAAATAATTTATTTGATATATTGTGCAAGTGGATGCACAACCTCAAATATTTATATACCAAAATGTGGGCGGTTAACTTATCTCTAACATTAATAATTATAGTTCAAGTTCAAGTAAATTTAATGGCTTGGAAATCAAATTTAATTGGATAAGTTGAGGTTTTACAAATGTATAAAATTATTATATTTTATTTAACCGCCCCATCACTGAGTTAACTTGCACCAGTGAATGGTTGAACGTTGTTAGTCACTAGGCCACTTCTTTGTGAAGTACCAAAATTATTAATTTATATTTTTTTAATAAAAAAGGGGGCTGACACTGATAACTTCCCATCACGTCTGTCGATTTGTCTTGCTTAAAAGTTTGTAGATGAATGAAATTAATTGGAGAGACATGTGACGAACCCTAGTTTCCAATTTCCAAACTAAAAATAATTCTTTTCTAAGTTTTCTGAATATAAAAGAAATGTACTAGAATAGCAAATGCCAGAAGGCTGATAGACATTTTATAATGTTGAGATTTTATGTAATTCTCTTCTCTTTGCTGACCTCATGACCACACGTCTCATTGTATTGTATATAGTTATAACCACAAAAGTCGAAGTCGTCTAAAGGTACTCTAATAATAATTTTCACAGATACCAAGAACCGAAAAATCAATTTTTAAAAAATTTGCGTACTATTTTTTATGAAAAAACGGACTGTTGGATTTTTATAAAAAAAACTACTGAATATCATTTTCTGAATCAAGATTTTCTGTGAAATTAAAAAAGTTTAAAGACAATATTTTTAAATTTTGAAAAGCTATTTGAGTCGAAAGTAAATTTATACCAAATATTGCTTTTTTTAAATTAACTTCAAACGATATTGAAAATTGCTTGCGTTTAGGGAAATCCGCGGAAGAGAAGAATAGACCAATACGTGTAACGTTTAAGAGCTTTGACAAAAAACACAAAATACTCAAGTCAAAAAAAATATTCTCAAAATATAGCATCGCAGAGGATCTTCCTAAATCTCTCCTTGAGGCCAGAAAACCACTCGTGCCTAAGCTTTTGGAATTCAAAAAACAGGGCAAAAGAGCATATTTTAAGCTAGATGAGTTAGTAGAAGGGAAAGTTTGGAAAGAAAACGCAGAATATGATCGAGAAAATCCTAAAAAAAGAAGTCGCTCTGCCGAGACCTCCCCACCGCAACAAATAATAGTTAAAAACAACAATGACAGCAATATAAAAACAACCATAATTGGATCTGCGGAATTGAATCCAAAAAAACAACCCAGAAACCCAATAAGAAAGTTTCTTACACAAAAAAACACTAATGAATACCTTAACAAAACACTTACACCAACTACTAGTCAAAATAATGACCCTAGCTATAGCCAACATAACAATTTTGAATAGCAAACAATAATAAAACATAACACCTTTAAACAAGTCTCAAAACAGCGTGCACAAAAGACAATAACAAAAACTAAAAACACACAACTCAAGAGTCAAGAAGAAGAAGAACAACAACAAGAACAACTAAAGCAACAACAACAATATCAACAACAAAGGCAGCGAAGACATCATCAGCAGCTCCAACAAATCCAACTACAACAACAAGAACAACAACACCAACAAACACTCCAACAACAAAAACAACTACACGAAAATCAACAACAACAACAACAACTACTACTACAACAACAACAACTACTACTGTTGCAACAACACCAACAACAATATCACCAACAACATCAGGCAAAACAACACCTGCAGCAACAACAACACCAACAACAAAAACAACCACAACAACAGCAACAACATCATCAAAAACAACATCACCAGAACAAACAACACCAGCAACAGCCACAACAACACCAACAACAACAACATCAACAATATCAACTACAAAATCATCAGCAACAACCAGAACTATATCAACAACAAAAGCAGCAGCTCCAACAACACCAACAACAACAGCCGCAAAAAGAAACAGGCACTGAAGCTTTCTGTAACTTTAAAATTGTGGCGTATAATGTAGGTGGTTTTAACAACAAATTAATATTCCCGGGGTTTTTTGAGTATCTATATAGTTTTGATATTATCTGTCTTTTAGAAACTCACGTAGAAGAGTACAAAATAGTAGAATTTAGAAATTACTTTCCTTCTTACGAATGTGCATGGACTCCTGCAAAAAGAACTTCCAGCAAGGGAAGAGCTAGCGGTGGTACTCTTATTGCAATAAAGAAAGAGATGTATAGAATTTTCAAAATAAGCAAAATTGAAGAAATTATGTACATAGAAGTCAAAAATCAGGGTAATATGTTGTATATTGTTCCTGTCTATCTTAATTGCAACTATTGGGAACGAGATTTTGAATCGCTTTATGACTGTCTTTGCGGTTTGAAATCACAAAACTTGTTGATCATTGGAGATTTAAATGCAAGAACAGCGGCTGAAGAATCGGTAAAAGCGATAACAGATCATACACGTCAATCGAAAGATAAAAAAGTGAATGGAGAGGGTCGAAAGATCATAGAATTAGCAAACGAATTTGGTCTGAGCATATTAAATGGGGCTTCAGAAGGAGACTTCGAGGGTGAATATACATTTGTCGGAAAACAGGGTAGTTCTGTTATTGATTATGGCATCTTGGGTGGCGACTGGTGGACATTTTTCGAATATTTCAAGGTAGAAAAGGAAACATTTTCCGATCATCTGCCAATAACGATAACAATTCAAAATAACAAATCCTGCAGTACTCGAGCAGACGCTCGTGATTTGGGTAATAAAATCCTCAAATGGAACAAAACTAAAAAAGAAGAATATAAAACAAAAATGGATGCAATGCTTCAAACAAAACAAAGTGGATCGATTGCAAATTATTTGCCTTTATGTGACCTCGAATCAATCGTCATAAAATCGGCGACATCAATTCCCAAATCAGGTACACTCCATAAGAAATCCGTATGGTATGATCGTGAATGCGAAAAACTTAGAAAAAAGTGTTTAGCCTTGCTCAACTTGTTAAGAAAAAATGAATCCCAGTCGATTAGAATAGATTATATAGAAGCAAATAAGCACTATAAACAGACTGTAAAAATAAAAAAGCGAGCTCATGAAGAAAAATTGGCATGTGAACTAAGTCAAAGCAAGGATGCAAAAGAATTTTGGTCCTTAACCAGAAAATTGTCTGGTAACTTCCAATCAAAAGAACAAATTTCGATTCCCTTGGAAAGCTTACGACTCCATTTTGAATCACTACTATATCAAACGGATCAAATTACGTGGAGTTTTGCACACCCCAACATTGTGGACGATCTTTTAGATAAAGAAATTAGATTTGAAGAAGCCGAATTGGTACTTAATTCCTTAAGAGATGGCAAAGCATCAGGACCTGACGGCATACCGGCCGAATTCTACAAATATAGCTCCCAAACCTTCAAAGATTACTTCGCAAAAGCACTCGACATCATATTTAACTTTGGAACACTACCTGATCAGTTTTATGAGTCCTTGATATTACCAATATACAAAAAAGGTGACAGCTCAAATCCAGCCAATTATAGGGGGATCACTTTGTTGAACTCGGTGCTAAAAGCTTATACAACATTATTATACAAAAGACTCGAAGAGTGGGTTTCCGTGAACGAAAAACTCAGCGAGTTTCAAGCTGGTTTCCGCTCTGGTTACTCTACTGTCGATAACATTTTCATCTTAACTTCAATAGCACAAATGAAAATTGACCATAATAAAAAGCTCTATACTTTTTTTGTCGATTTTAGGGCTGCATTTGACATGATAAATCGAAATGCAATGTTCTACAAGCTGTACAATTTAGGAATATCTACAAAATTCGTACGTGCATTGATAAAACTTTATCAGCAAACAACAGCAAATATAAGCAATGGTAGAGACAGATCAGAAAGACTGATTGCAAACCGAGGTGTCAAACAAGGCTGCAACCTCAGCCCCTTACTGTTCGCACTCTTTCTCGATGACCTTGTGGAGTGGCTTACATGTGGGGTTGATATGGACAACACAAAGGTAAAGGTTATCATGTACGCGGATGACATAGTCATTCTTGCCGAATCACCATCTTCATTGCAACTGATGATAAACAAGCTCTATCAGTATTGCTTAATATGGGGTCTGGAGGTAAATGTGGAAAAATCAAAGGTTATGATTTTCCAAAAAGGGTCCGGAAGAATAGCAAGCGGTGAAAAGTGGAAATATGGCGAACGTAAGCTAGAAGTAGTAAAAAAATATACCTATCTCGGATTGGAATTATCGTTCAATTTAAAAATGGAAAACCACCTAATAAATAAAGTAGATAAGGCGAAATCAGCAATATGCCAGAATTGGAAAAACATTTTCAGCAACAATCTAATAACTTTAAGCACCAAATATAGTGTATTTAATGCTACAGCCAAATCTATTATGCTTTATGGTGCACAAGTTTGGGGGATAGAACGACAGGAGGTAACTGAAAGCCTGCTGCGGTTCTTTCTAAGGAAAATCTTTTCCCTTCCATTAAACACGCCAAAATATATGTATCACCTGGAGTCGGGGTTGCCAACAATGTTTATTTCTGCTCTTAAACTTCATGCAGATTATTTATTAAGGGTGATTAATATGGAAGAATCAAGACTTCCAAAGATGATTCTTAAGTATGCATTGAAAAAGAAAACTCTCTTCGTCAAAACTTGGGTTAAACTTGCCGGAAACTGTGGAATGACGATTAACCTGTCAGAACCTAACTCAAACCAGTGGAAAAAGATCTTTTATGAAATAATTCAACTGACTGATATAAATGAAAGATATGCCTTTATCGAAAAAGCTCGCAGTTCAACAGACCGAAAGTATTATTCATTAATCAATTACAATCTTAATGAAAATAACTATTTTAAAAGCTGTTTCTCGTGCTACAACATAGGGACCATTTTCAAAATTAGGGGTGAACTCATCAAATTAAACTTTACTCCACATCGAACGGCGGGGAACTGTAGTTTATGTAATCTGCAAGAGAGGGAAGACATCCTTCATTTTATTGGGGTTTGCCCCGTGCTTAAAGAAATAAGGCGTTACTACTTTGGTAAAAATGTTCTACTCATCGAGGAAGTAAAGAGTTATCTAAATGGCTTCGACTGGCAGCTTCTATTCAACTATTATAGTAAGGCCTATGCTTATAGAACAAGGATAATCACCGAAAGTTTTTAATTAGCTATACAATAATGTATGTTTTAGCATTAGTTCAAATTTTAATTTTTGTTTTAACTAAACTAAAAGTCATTCCGTTTTAACTAAACTAAAAGTCATTCCGTTTTAACTAAACTCAAAGTCCACGAAAATTGTTTTAAAAATTGTAATATTACAAATATTTGGCAAAATCAGTTAAAAATCAAATTAATGTTTAAAAATTATAAACGAATTATTGTCACTTAATATTAATATTGTATACTACAGACACACGACAAACTTTGTCATGTCTTAATTTATTCATGTTCACTATTCAATACATTGTATAAAAATTTGTTTTTCATGAATAAAATGTATCTATCTATCTATCTATCTATTGCTTTTTTTAGATTTTTATTTTTTATTAAAAAAAAACTGTCAATTAGATTTTTCTCAAAATTTTACTGAATGTTGACTACAATATTTTTTTAAAGATTAAAGTAGTTTAAAGGCAATATCTTGAAAAGATATTTGAGTAAAAAATCAATTTTTACCAACTTTTATTCATTTTTTTGCTTAAGTTTTTATTCAAATCAAATGGGGTGGCGCAACAGTCCGTTGTGAACCAGGGCCTAGTGACTTACAACTCTCAACCATTCCTGTGTGCGAGTACTGTTGTCAGGAATAGTAGGGACCTACAATTTAAGGCCGAATCCGAACGGCTAATTTGAGAAAGCACTTTTTCATGACAAGAATTACTCTTGAAGGAATTGTCAATTCCTCGCAAGAGGCAGTACCCGCGAAAATTAATTTTTTTTTTTTAAATTAAGGTGGCACAGGCAGGGATTGAACCCAAGACCCCTTGCATGACAGTCCAACGCACTAACCATCATGCCACGGGTACTAAGTTTTATTATTTGTAAAAAAACTGTCAGTTCCATTTTTTAAAAAATGTTTTCGAATGTTGAAAACAATATTTCTTGTAAGTTTAAATTAGTTGGAATATAAAATCTCAAATTTTTGAAAAGATATTTTTGTCGAAAATCAATTTTTACCAACTTTGAGTAATGTTTTTTTTAGGTTTTTATTTTTTATGAAAAGATATGGAGATGAAATCATTTTTATTAGTAAAATTTTCGAGGTGTCAAATATTTTTTTTTCAGTTTTTTTTTTTTTATTTATAAAGTAAACCTTTGATTGGATTTTTTTCCAATAATATATTTGTTTGGTAACTCGTTACAATTCATAATATATAAAATTTAATACAAGTCGCAAGCGTTATAACTTCGTAAGATATTTAGAGTTAACCGAAATTTCCCCCTTTTTTTAACTGCTATGGTAAAAAAAACACCATATCAATTTGTTTGAGAGTCCTTTGTGCATTACTATCTGTATAAAAATATTTATTTGAAGTCTACGTACAAATCGACCGATTACAATAACATCCTATGGGAAGTTAAAAATCATGTCTATGTTTCTGTCGAATCTTCCCAGATGTCAAGAACGTCATTCTTTGAAGTTAATTTTTTTGTTTAGCTGGGGTCATATGTATAAGAACTATATGCCAAGTTTTGCATGGGTAAAAAATGTCGATCTCGAGATTTTAAACAAACGATGGTAGGGAAGTCCAAAAAAGTGGGTCCTCCGAAACAAAGAAGGGACGATAGTTGGAAGGGCTGGAGGACTCTCCCTTTTTAAGAACTGGCTGAACAAATGCTGTTTTCCATCCGCTCGGAAAAACTTACGCAGAGGTTTTGCTGGCATTGAAGAACACATCTCTAGAACAATAGGAGGGATACTATCTGGGCCAGTGGATTTGTGTATGTCAAGGCCTATTATTAACTTCCCATAGGAAGTTATTGTAATGGGTCCGATTTGTCAAATTGAAAATTTTGACATTTCTCGACGTTTCAAGGCCAATAGAGTCGAAATAAAAGATTTTTAGAAAGATGTCTGTGCGTGCGTGTGTACGTACGTTCGTACGTCCGTACGTCCGTACGTTCGCGACGTTTTTTTTGTTGTCCATAGCTCAAGAACCAGAAGAGATATCGACTCCAAATAAATTTTGTTATACAGATAATAAGGCAGAAAGATGCAGAAAGGGCTCTCAAGAAAATTGCGTGGGTGGTTTTTTTACCATAGCAGTTTAAAAAAAAAGGTGAACATTTTGGTTAACCCTAAATATCTTACGAACCAAAAACGCTAGGGACTTGAATTAAATTTATATAATAAATTGTAACGTGATCTCAAAGAAGTATAGTTTTTTGAAAAAAATCTATCTAACGGTTTTTTTTATAAATCAAAAAAACTGAAAAAAAAAATTTGTCACCTCCAAAATTTAACGACTTAAATATAATTTCATCTCCAAAACAATTTTGAGCAACGGAGAACAATGTTTTTGAAATCTGATAAAATTTTGAGAAAAATCGAATTGACAGTTTTTTTTATAAAAATAAAAATCTAAAAAAAACATTACTCAAAGTTGGTAAAAATTGAATATCGATTCAAATATCTTTTCAAAAACTTGAAATTTAGGCTTAAAACTTATTTTATCTAATAAGAAATATTCAACATTCTGTAATATTTTGAAAAAAAACGAATTGACAGTTTTTTTACAAAAAATAAAAAACTAAAAAAAAATAATAAAAGTTTGTAAAAATTCATTTTCGACTTAAATATCTTTTCAAAACTTTGAGATATTGGCTTAAATTCACTTTTATCTTTCAAAAACTATTGTTTTCAACGTGCAGTAAGATTTTGAAAAAAAATCGAATTGATAGTTTTCTTACAAAAAATTAAAAACCGAAAAAAAATAACAAAAGTTGGTAAAAATTGAATATCGACTCAAATATCTTTTCAAAACTTTGAGATATTGGCTTTAATTTACTTTTATCTTTCAAAAAATATTGTTGTCAACATTCAGTAAAATTTTGAATAAAATCTAATTGACAGTTTTTTTACAAAAAATTAAAAACCGAAAAAAAATTAATAAAAGTTGGTAAAAATTGATTTTCGACTCAAATATCTTTTCAAAACTTTGAAATATTGGCTTCGAACTAATTTTATCTTATAAGAAATATTGTTTTCAACATTCGGTAAAATTTTAAGAAAAATCGAATTGACAGTTTTTTTACAAAAAAATAAAAACCTAAAAAAATTTAACAAAAGTTGGTAAAAATTGATTTTTGACTCAAATATCTTTTCAAAAATTTTAGATATTGGCTTCAAACTTATTTATTTTACAGAAAATATTGTTTTCAATATTCAATGATTTTTATATAAAAACCAACAGCCCCTTTTTTTAATAAAAAATAAAATCTACAAAAAATAGTACGCAAATTTGGTAAAATATAGACAAACTTTTAAGCAAGACAAATCGACAGACGGGATGGGAAGTTATCAGTGTGGGTCGCATCCCAGCCTATTATTAATCTTGCAACTGCACGAGTGCGAAAGAGTTCCTGAAAAATTCGTTGAGAACCATCTGTTGACTTTCTCATATTGCAAAACGGTTTGCATATGAGTTTTTTGTTGTTTAATTGGGTTTTTATGACATGAGAAATTTGCATATACGATACAATGTTCTAATATGCCTGGAGGCGGTAATACACAGATTGTGTATTTATTAGGGACAGACCTAAGAAACAAATCTAGGGTGTTGGCGGATTGACCTGCAACGCCAGGGATTCGAGTTTGCTCATCGACAAGCTGAGTTAATTGATTAAACTCAGCAAAGACCTCAACATACCTTCCTTCGGGTGTTGTCTGGCCAGAATAGTGAAGCCAAGAAGAATTGTGTACATTGAAATCGCCAGCAATTACAATTTCAGTGTGAGCACAATGTGCAACAATTCTTTATATGAAGTCAAACAGACCACCAAATTCGTTAAGTTGAATTTCTATCCAGATTTGGACTTTGATAATTAAAACACGCGTCGATGATTTCTATATTTACCGTGAATTTCAACCACATGAAGTTAAAGCTTGTGTTAGAACACAAACCATACGGTAGGTGGTTGAAGTTCATTTCTTATATTTAAACCAAAACACATGGAAGAAAATTTCTAAACTTACCAAAGACTCAATACTTCAAATGCATACAACCCTGGTTTATGCCAGGTTTTGGAAACCAACTATATATAATTCGAAACAGAGTTAAATTACCTTTCGTTAGACACCAAAATCAAGTATATTTCACATGAGGGTATATTTACTCTGCAGATTCACCTTTTTAATCCAGTCATTCTTTGAATAGGGCCAGGCAACCCTAGTTTTTTTCATCTTTGGGTTATGGGCTTTCATCAAAAAACCAACTTTTTTAAATAACAGATGTGGGTAATTTATATTTAATATTATCACTTGCAGTTTTCGAAACAAATCACGAAGGTTCTTCACGAAGATCTAAATAACTTAAGTTTTCGAGTGCTAAATTTAATGAATGTATAAATCATTAAATTTGTAAGATGGTTGTGTATGTAAATGTCAATCGTCATAATATGACAGCTGTCCAAATGAATATGCAATTTCGAAAAGGGCACATCTCGAAACATTTAAAATGTTTAGGAATTGAAACAACAGGTTATTTTTCAATCAGTGCATACTAGAGTGATTCATTTCCGTAAAACAATTTTTTTTCTCAGTGCACAGGCGACATATTTATTTAGGTACTTATAGAAAAAAAATTCTCACCAAGGCAGAGCTCTTAATATAAATTTAAAGTTCTTACAATTTAAAATTAAAGTTTTACCATTTAAAATGCATGTACAAAAAATGTTTTTTTTTTTTTTAAAGTTCTAATGCTCACTCACCTTTTACAATATTTTCAACAGGTTTAATAGACCTAATAGAGAATTTCACACTTTTTAAAATTGCTTTTGTATTTTTTGTGTGACTCGCCAGTAGGAGTCATTGAAGTTACATTTTTTGAATAAATAGCTTTTTTGCGTATTTATTGTTTTATTTTATGTTAAGGCATGGTTCATAGCAACAAGTGCTACTTAAGCTCCTTACCATGACTTAAAATTATTTCAAAATTTATTGGACTACAGAAAAAACCATCCAAAAGGTGCAGAAGGTGCTTTAGAAAAACTTTCTAAACACTTGTGGTACTTTGGCTCTTTTTGATAAAAAAATATCTCGAGAAGAAAAAAATTAAAATTGTTGAATCGATCAGAAACAAAAATTGGAGCAATATTAAAAATTCTCGATTCACTTTCAATAAAAAAGAAAGAATTTTGAGATAATATCATCTAAAAGAATAAGTGATTTTGTGAATCAAGAATCTCTCACTATTTTCGAAAAATTTAATTTGACGTATGAATTTTTAGACATTGACCCTGGCTTTTGGGAAATGGATGATGAATACATTACTTGCTGTGAAACTTTTGAAAAATTACGTGTTGTTAACGATACTGCTGAACAATGTGTTGCCCTCATTAAAAAATTTAACGAGTTTGGTCCGTATGATGAAAGTCAGAAACAATATTATTAACAGTTGTACAGTGCAGAAAAGAATTTCCAACGTGTGCCAAAAAAGCTGTACCCAGCTCTAAAATCCTAATCTGCTTTAAATAAAAATTGGAATTGTTTAATATTTATCAACTTGTTTTATTTTACCTAATAATGTAACCTTCTGTTTGCTTTGATTAAAGATTTGTTGTTTCTTTATTAATTAATGTGTTATTTTTATATATATCATAAGTCAGAAATCATAATAATTCCAAAAAAAAGTTGTTGCTATAGAGTAATACATTAGTAGTCATTAAAAAAGTTCAATTTAAATGGCAGGATTGATTAGTATTTATCAATTTCTTAAGTTTTGAGGCAAAAAATAGCTGTAAATTGAATAAATACCTACTGGTCAAAGGACTATTTTTTACGAATCAACCCTTTTTTCTCCCTACTTTTTGCGAATTGCTTAAAAAAATTGGAAAAAAGGCTATTCATTCAAAAAATTGAACTTTGATGACTCCTACTGGCGAACCAGTGCGTCTTACACAAAAAATACAAAACCAATTTTAAAGAACGTGAAAATCCCTATTAGGTCCATTAAACCGGTTGACAATATTGTAAAACGTGAGTGAGCATTAAAACTTAAAAAAAAAAAAAACATTTTTTGTACATGCACTTTAAATGGAAAAACTTAAATTTTAAATTGTGAGTCACTAAAATTTATATTAAGAGCTCTACCTTGGTGCGATTTTTTTTTCTATAAGTAAATTAATATTTCGTTTGAGCACCAAGAAAACAAATATTTTTGCGGATATGAATCACCCTAGTGCATACATTTTAAAAGTGATTATTGAGTTATATTTTGATGTTAATTATCCTTCAAAAAATGCTTAATTGATTTATTTTTAATTTAATATCTATATGTCTGCAGGCTCTCTTTCGGTAGTAGTTAGCCATTTTAGAATCTCTTCAAAAAATTCTAAAAATTCTGCCGATACGTATTGTGTCGCCTTTAAAATGTCAGCAATTTTTAGATAAACTTAGCAAGCTAAGTTACTCTCTAAATAAAAATACTCTTGCTGCATCTGGTTCCCAGTCTCTTTCTTCGCATGTTCCAAATAGACTTTTCTGTTCATGAACATGATATTCCACCTCATACCTTTGCTCCAGTTGTAACAATTAATCCATCCTCTGCAGCTTCCTCAATGACGAATGAAGAGCGGACAATAACTTTGTCGATGCTCTATGCGGAAATTCTAAAGCTTCAAACTCTTAACAGTGATGCACTAGAAAAAATTCGTTTCTTGAAGAGCGCAATGTTACTCTGACTAACACCGTTAATATTTTGGAGTCAAAATTAAACTCTTTAGAACAGAGAGATAAGCAGTGTGATTTTTACATTGTCGGTATCCCTGATGTTACTTTAACCTACGTCACCGATAAAGTTCTTCATCTTATTAATAGCGGTGTAGGTGAGCAAATTGAAAGAGATGACATCGAATCAAAAACCAAGAAGTTTTTTCTTTGTAAATTTTAGTTCGAAGAAAATACATAAAATCATAATGTCATTAAATAATTCAAACTCTTCTTCTGATGATTTGATTTCCAGTATAACTCCGAAAAAAATTTCATTTTACGTCTCTGATATTTTAAGCTTGCAAAAAGGAGTTTTTCCTGATGCCCTAAAAAAAGCCTTAGTTATATCACTTCATAGGTGTCACTTCAAGCCTAAATAATTACCATCCTATATCCCTCCTATCAGTTTTTTCTAAAATTTTTGAAAAAGGGATGAAGAGCAGAATGCTATCTTTTTTGGAAAAAAAAAACTTTTTAAGTGACCACCGATACGGCTTTATTACTGGAAGATCTACGGAGGATGCCGTTTTAAAATTATGCGGTGAAATTTATAGCTTTACAGCTTGAACAATTCTGAGATACCTTCATCTCTGTTCATAGATATAACTAAGGCTTTTGATACGGTGGATCATGTTTTGTTACTTGATAAATTGTATAGAGCCGGGTTTAGAGGTACCATGTATGATTGGTTAGAATCGTATTTAATGAATAGAAAACAGAGGGTAAAAATTCGGGATATTCTTAGTTCAGAGAAGTTTATTAATATGGGTGTTCCTCAAGGATCTGTCCTGGGCCCTATCCTTTTTCTAATCTTTGTGAATTCGCTTTTAGTTCAAACTTTTAAAGGCAATATCACAGCTTTTGCTGATGATACTGCTTTGTCATATTCTTCGAAAAATTATTTCCAATTATTTATTGATGTAAATTTTTACCTCGAGATTCTGCGTAAATGGTTCTATATTCATCGACTTATTATAAGTGACAAAACAAAATTTATGATTTTTAACATAAGGCGTAATATTTGTGAAGATATTTCAATAAGTTATCATTCACCTTTCTGTCTTCGATATCGGCTAAATAATGAGTGTCTGCATGATTCCACTACTTCCTATAATGAAAATCTGCTATGCTCGGACGGTTGTTTTATAATTGAGAGAGTTGAAAGTTTCAAATACCTAGGTATTCTGATAGATTTACAGGTGAGTTGGAAAAACCACACTTCTAATTTAAAAATGTATCCAAACAAAGTTGTAAGGCAAATCTACCATCTTAGTCTATATTGTAGTCTACCTATTCTAAAATTTGTCTACAATGGTTTATTTAAATCTAAACTTCAATATGGACTTTCTTGTTGGGGCGGTACGCATTTTAACAAAATTGAGCCTTTGCTTATTAAACAAAAACATGCTATCAGAATTATTGCTAGGGTAAATCGTAGCAACCCAAGTTTTGATTTATTCAAGAATCTTAATATTCTACCACTAAAGCACTTATATTGTTATAAAGTATTACAAATATTTTTCGAAAATTCTGGATATACGGCTGCTAGATTGTATGGATCTCATAGTTTGCGTGTCAACGGCATGAATTTGGTAACTGTATCTTACATTAAAAAAGCACACTTTTGTCACTTTTATTTAGTTACTGCACCTAGTTTATTTAATAAGCTGCCTGATAATATTAGATGCGAGAGAGTCGAACCAACATTTTTAAGAAATATTAAGCTTTTTTTCTTTTCTTTGAACTACAGTGAAATAGATACATTATTGCATGTAATTATTTAAGGAAAAAAAATGTATATAGGTACTTTAGTTTCCTTGCTTGAATTTTTTCATTTTTTTGACTTACTTGCTTGAATTTTTCACTAATTTTTTTAAATTTTATTAATTTTCTTTTCATATATTTTGTAACTAAGGGTACATCCGCCTCTTGCCTTTGGCAACAGGATGTTCTTAAATATTTTATTTGAAGTATAATGCTTTTGTTTATTTAATTTTTGCTTATTTAATTATTGCCTACAAACTGTAAATATTGTTAGCCTTAAGTCTTCATCTAAAATAAAGTCAAAAATAAATAAATATAGATCTGCTGATGGATGTAGAAAAGCATTTACGTCACATTGGTATACAAAATTGTTTTTGACAAAATATGTGCATATTCGAAATTGCATATTCAAATAGTTTGTCACAGTAAAACAAGAATCTTTACAAAAACGGTTGAACATTCTAGGAACTTGTTAAGAGTTCGAAACCAAAGTTGTTAAAAATTTCAAAATTGAAAGATAAAGTGTAGAAATGATGAATTTTGTTATCTTAAAACGATAAAACACACAAAACTACAACAAAGCAAGACTCAAAAGTAAAATTCAAACTCATAAATGTTTGTATAGAATATAATGTCCCCTCAAAAAGTTTTATTCAATAAAAAAAAAAAAAAAAACAAGTATACGCCTGAGTGACCCAATTATGTTATTCATCCCTTCCAATCCTATTTATTCATATCTTTGATTATAATTTCGGAACCAACTAGGCCTAAGAGACCAACAGGTAATGAATATGATCTTCTTTCGAATCATCAACAACGAAGCAGTAATTCTCAGCTTTATAGAAGGAAATGAAAATGAAAATGATAAGTTTCCACATTTATGAGCCAACAGTTTGCTTTTCTTTCATATTATATGGTAATAACAAGAAATAAATGGACCATGATAAAATTGATACAATCGATGTTCAATATATTGTGTAGAAAAGTAACTAAATGGTCTCAACGGAATCTAAATTGTGTTTTCTCGATTGTCCTGATGGCTCTCTGGTTTTTATGGTTCTTCAAATAGAAGCAACCATAACCTCCTCTCGTCGTACTTGTCTCGTGTATAAATGTTAAATTAGATTTTGTCATTTTGCTTTTCCTTGTTGAATAATAAGGATATGGTAGGATTGCTGCTTGAGAGAGCATGGGAATTTCTCCTCATTCCGGTCTATTAGCATTTCAATGTTTATGTATTGCTACTTTTCGGCAGAAAAGAAACTCGGATGTGCCTATAAGACTGTCAAAAAATGTCCTTGTCTCATCGAAGCCAATGGATATATAAAAGTGGGTAGAGAGTGTAAGGGAGAGATCTCAAACCGTACTGCTGCGAGTTAAAGCAACAGAGTCGTTTATTTTTATGTGTCGTGTAAATGTTTCGTAAATATAGCCAGCGAGTTTTCTACCTTAAGGATCATTATCTAACACACATGCTTATACGTACTTTTTTTGTATTCTTTTGTACAGTTGTGGTCATATAAAAAATTCACAGAACGAAAAATATAATTTTGTTTAACAATGTTGTGTTTTTGCATCATCTTTTATTTCTATTCTTTAAAGACTCTTGACTACTTAAACTAACTTGATCGAGCAGTTAATTTAAATCAAAGTTCGGGTTAGTGCTCAGCACTTAAAATTATCTCCAAAGTGTATTTTTCAAAACCATTAAAGAATTTAATTCAAAGTTTTTCAAGACTCCATGTGGAATCAAAAGCCGACTTATAACTAATGAGAACTTCTGGATACTGAGTAAATAAAAACATTTTTACAATTTGTTGTTAAGGAATTTGTTGTGTTTTACCTAAGCCCAAAAAACACCGTTTTGGGTTGATTTTAAAATATTTAGAGAGGCATATTCTTAAAATCTGATTCGATAGAAAAATTTTAAGGAGAGATTCAACGTAATAGTTTATTTTGTTTGTGGGACTGAAATGCTTTAAAATTATGTGTTTATTTATAAAAAAAAAGAAAAAACAAATTTCAATGACTTAATTACCTGCCCACAACTGTATATATGTTTACCGGTATAGATGTATGTGTGCAGTATCATGGGACACATTACGAATTCGGTTGTCATAAAATGTTATTTGAATTTTCCGAAAAATCCAATAAATCGGTAAAGGACTTGAGGCGCCCAGTCTTGCGTCAGCATCATCCAAAACATGGAACAATAGCTAAAGCAAAAAGATTCTAGGAATAGGAATACGAATTACCAATTTACGTAAAGGCAGTAAAATGCCCTCTGAATTAATGTGATCGACGTGAGGGTGTTTCATTTATATGGTTTGTGGTTTTGAAATTATATCTGTGCATACATATATAAATACATAAGTATTCGTATAATCTATAAAAAGGACATTATGGAGTTTAAATTGCTATTTAGATAAACCGATTACGAACATTTAAATATTGAGCACATAAATACGTAAATAGAAATGCATAGAAAGGATTGTGGATAGATTTCCATAGGGATATACTTTCACTTGATTCATACATATTTTATTACTTTTATGACAGTGTCGTAAAAATCACAGACTCACAGAACATGTATCAGATTGGGGAATTTAAAGAGATTCTCACAAGGATAAGGGAATTTTAAATATTTTTTTATTTTCTTATAAAGGTACGTATATGGCTCAAAGATGCTAAAAGGGTGAGCTAAACATAAGTTTTGGCCCAGTATTCATGGAACAAACCGTCTCATTGAATTGACTTTCTAGGCTGCTTTCGCAATGTAAGTGGTTTCGGTCCTTAGCAAACATATCGCTTGCAGTACTTTAATCTTTTTTTCATAATATCAATCCTTCACGATTCTGCAGAGAAAGAAAACTTCAAAAAGGGTTAAATAGCAGCTCCAAGTTTATCAATTTGGCGCGAAAAAGATCGATTGTGGCATGTGACATTTCACCCCTTTGATTTTAATATAAAAAATAGGGTGGGATGCGACCCACACTGATAACTTACCATCAGGTCTTGTTACGGTAAATTTTACCGCAACAAAAACCAGCCTTTGGCTGTTTTCTTTTTCCCGTTGTGGCTGCAAAATATCGGCAAAGTTGAGGGCAACCATGGTCTCATCAACCACAGGTGTACCTAGCCTTTATTTTGCAAAAGCAACAAAAGCAGGTGATCGGATTTGAGGACGACTTCTTTCGACAAGGTCGAAAATGCCGGCGGATGAGCCGAAGAAGTATGCGGTCAGGCGGACCCTACTTAAACAACAGCAACAATGTATTTTTTTTTAACCATTCTTACTTTAACGTAGATTTATTAATAATAAGATGTAAAAAATGGGTTTTTAAGGCCGCGTTGTTAAAGTCGATTAATTTCATTTTTGGTACGAAACTCACACCTCGAATCTCGCGTGTAATATTAATTGTAATAGGAAAATGCCTAGTTTAGACTTCTTCTCGATTTTTGTTTTTCTTTACACTTTCTCGAGAAATAAGAATAGTTGGGAAGGGGTCTGAACTCGCCAATATGTTTCGGCAAGTTTTGGAAACTCATCCAACAACTTGTTGAAACCGTGATTGTGTGTGTGGAAGTAAAGTTTTGCTGAGAGTCAACAACGGTGGCTTTCCTGATGAGCGTAAAGCTTCCAGGAAGCCGCGATACCGTGACCGACAATCACGAAAACGAATGTTTGTGTTGTATGAATGTGTGTGTGTCTGGAATGGTCGAGGGAGGAAGAATTAGTTTTTGAATTAGCTTGGAAGGCACTCGAGATAGAGCCTTACAAGCGATAAGAAACAGAGGAAAAGTTCGAGGAAGTTATTAAGAAAAAAAAAAAAAAAAGTCGAGAAGGAGAAAGAGGAAATTCAGGATAATAAAAAGAAAATTAAAGATTTTTGAATAGAGGATCGAGGTGTGAGGAGTTTTAAGAGGAGAGAAATAGGAAATAAAAGATAAGTAACATTTTTTTTGTGTTGTTCTTTGTTCTTTTGTTCGGTACGCGTCCGGTGCTAAAAACCTATTTTAATTTGCCATTTTTCCTTTGTTTGATTTAAATTTTATTGGATTGTAATTTTCATTTTTTTTGTTTTGGAAAACATTTTGGGTTTTAGTCCAGGGATCTTCAATCCCACGGTTCCCCAAAGGAATAAATTTTAAATACAAAAACAAACGTTTGTTTCGCCTTTTTACTTGCTACATATAGGAATTATATGGCTAGTTTTGCATTCGGGCAAAATTTCGAACTCAAGATTTTAATCAAACATGATATTACGATGGTAGAGAAGTCGAAAAAAGTGGGTCCGGCGATTCTTTTTGGTCTGTTTTGTCTGTCTGTCTACGCTCCTACAGCCTAAACCGTTGGGTCGATCGAGTTTAAACTTGGAAGTTAAGGTTTGGAGCAGATTTGCGTTAGGCATTTTTTTGGTCAATAAATAAAAATTCGAATTTTCTCAAATACAAATCTATAGATTTTTTTAAAATGTTCTCTAAAATTTTATTTTTTAACTTGGCTTCTTTTTGTAAGAAAAACATATTTTTGTAATGCTCAGAAAAGGTACCGCTCATAGAACCGTTATTTTGTTTTTTGATTTTTTCAGCAACTTATCAACCGATTTTAATAATTTTTAACTTCCCATAGGAAGTTATTGTAATGGATCCGATTTGTCAAATTGAACATTTTGACATTTCTCGACGTTTCAAGGTCCCTAGAGTCGAAATAAAAGATTTTTAGAAAGATGTCTGTACGTCCGTACGTCCGTACGTTCGCGACGTTTTTTTCGTCTTCCATAGTTTTTTTATAAAAAATAAAAATCTAAAAAAAAAATTACTCAAAGTTGGTAAAAATTGAATATCGATTCAAATATCTTTTCAAAAACTTAAAATTTAGGCTTCGAACTTATTTTACCTTATTAGAAATATTGTTGTCAACATTCGATAAAATTTTGAAAAAAATCGAATTGACAGTTTTTTTACAAAAAATAAAAAACCGAAAAGTTGGTAAAAATTCATTTGCGACTCAAATATCTTTTCAAAACTTTAAGATATTGGGTTTTAACTACTTTTATCTTTCAAAAAATATTGTTTTCAACATTCAGTAAAATTTTGAAGAGAATCGAATTGAAAGTTTGAAGCCAATATTTTTAATTTTTGAAAAGCTATTTGAGCCGAAAGTAAATTTTTACCAAGTTTTAGTATTGTTTTTTTTTTAGAGTTTTATTTTTTGTAAAAAAAAACTGTCAATTCGAATTTTTTAAAAATTTTACCAAATGTTGAAAACAATATTTCTTATAAGATAAAATTAGTTTGAAGCCAATATTTAAAATTTTTGAAGAGATATTTGAGTCGAAAATCAATTTTTACCAACTTTTATACATTTTTTTAGGTTTTTATTTTTTGTAAAAAAAGTGTATATTCGATTATTCTCAAAATTTGTCCTAATGTTTAAAACAATATTTTTTATAAGAAAAAATTAGTTAAAAGCTATTATCTCAAAGTTCTTAATTTTTTGTACAAAAATTGTCAATTCGTTTTTTTTTCAAACTTTAACTGAATGTTGACAACAAGATGTTTTGAAAGATAAAAGTAAATGAAAGCCAATATCTCAAAGTTTTGAAAAGATATTTGAGTCGAAAATCAATTTAACAACATTTATATATTTTTTTTTAGGTTTTTATTTTATGCAAAAAATTTATCAATTCGATTTTTCTCAAGATTTTTCAAAATGTTGAAAACAATATTTCTTATACAATAAAAAAGATATTTGAATTAATATTCAATTTTTACCAACTTTGAGTAATTTTTTTTTTAGTTTTTTTTTATAAAAAAACTGTCGATTCGATTTTTCTCAAAATTTTATCAGATGTCAAAAACATTATTCTTCGTTGCGCAAAATTGTTTTAGAGATAAAATCATATTTCAGTCGTATAATTTTGGAGGGGACCAATGTTTTTTTCAGTTTTATTGATTTATAAAAAAAAACTGTTATATTGTTTTTTTTTTCAAAAAATATACCTGTTTGGTATCACGTTTCAATATATTATATAAAATTTAATTCAAGTCTCTAGCGTTTTTAGTTCGTAAGATATTTAGGGTTAACCAAAATGTTCACCTTTTTTTCAAACTGCTATGGTAAAAAAACCACACACGCAATTTTCTTGAGAGCCCTTTCTGCATCTTTCTGCTTTATTATCTGTTTAACAAAATTTATTTGAAATCTATATCTCTTCTGGTTCTTGAGCTATGGACGACGAAAAAACGTCGCGGTCGTACGGACTTATGGACGAACGTACACACGCAAGCACAGACATCTTTCTAGAAATCTTTTATTTCGACTCTAAGGACCTTGAAACGTCGAGAAATGTCAAAATTTTCAATTTGACAAATCGGACCCATTACAATAACTTCCTTTGGGAAGTTAAAAATAAGTCGGGTTTTCCTTTCCACTGTTTTGCGTTCATTGGAAAGGTCTTTGGCTCCGGGAGGTTTATAGCTGACAAAATTTCAACAGAAAATCGATGAACTCTGTTAAGCTTCCCATAGAAAGCTATTGTAAAAGTTCCGATTCGTGGAATTGATTTTTTTTACACTTTTAAAAAAATTTGTTTTTTTTATCATAGAACAATTTAAGAAAAAAGTGAAAAAAAAATTGTTGACCCTAAATCCACTAATATAAAATTTTGTATTTAACATTCTGAGCAAATTTAGTATAATTTCCAAAAAAATAGTTATATTTTTGCAATTACAGACACAAGGACAAATATATCATTTGCAAGGTTCAATAGGGAAACAATACAGGGAACAATTAAAGATATGAACTATTGAACAGTTGCACTCATTTTTTCACGCTAATAACGCTGTAGTTGGACAATAATACTGGTGGTCTATTCTTCCTGGACGCACCTGGAGGAACAGGGAAAACATTTGTCATTTCATTGATTTTGGCCACTATTGGATCAAGATGGGACAAAGCTTTGGCGTTAGCATCATCTGGAATTGCTGCAACTCTTCTAGATGGCGGTCGTACTGCACATTCTGCGCTTAACTTGCCACTCAATTTAAACACAATTGATATTCCAACATGCAATATTTCCCGATCCAGTGCAATGGGAAAATTGTTGATGAAATCCCTTGAAGCCTTTAACTTCACACTGAAGGATCATCGACAAAGTAACAACATCTTTGGCGGCTTGATGATATTATTGGTAGACAATTTTAGGCAGACGTTGCCATTAATTCCCCGTTTAACGCCTGTAGATGAATTAATTGCTTTCCTGAAGGCATCACTTTTGTGCAGGGTGAGACATAAAAACATTATCGCTAACCACTAATATGAGCGTTTAACTTATTTAAAATAATCAAAGTGCTGCACAATTTTCTAAACAATTGTTAGCTGTTGGAAATGGAAAAGTGCCAGCTGATGCAATAACTGGATTAATTACTCTTATCAACTATTTTTGCCGATTTGTAGACTCAAAATTTATGATTGATTAAGTCAACGAGCAATTCTCGCCGCAAAGAATAATGATGTACACGCACTGAACTTCACCTTTTAATCAAAAATCGCTGGCGATTTGGTGACATACAAATCTACTGATTCCAAAACAAATCCCGATGATGTAGTAAATAATTCCACGGAGTTTTTGAACTCTCTGGAGTTACCAGGATTTCCACCACATAACTTGCAACTCAAAGTTGCACTTCAAACGGTTGCATTTTCCGGTCCACCTTGCGTTCGCAATGACAATTATGAATGAAATGAAATATAATTTTTCCTTTTTAAATATAAAATAAAACAAAAATTTTTCTTCATCTTTTAATCCCCAAACGAAATGAAACGGCAGCAAAGAATTCCTGAGTTGGAAACAATGAGGGGGTCTACGGTTCAAGTTAGGATGAACTACTTAGTAGACGCCTTATAGGAATTCTACGACTATAGCTCAGGCCTGTAGGGACCGTTTTATTCGGCTCCCCGTCCTTGAAGTTATAGTAAGGAACTAGCCTTAAAGGTTTTGGCTTGTGCCGTGATGGTAACTTCCCGACCACGTAAAAAAAATGCTAGTTGCAATGCTAGAACTGATGTCGAACCAAGCCTACGTGCAGCCGAACAGTTAGCGTAAGCCCTTGACTGCTGCAAGGCAAACGCAAACTTAAACACTGCGATGTATACTAAAGCAATTGCTATTGAGAACAAAGGCAGCCAATATTTGGGTGCGGATTTGTTGTTGAAACTAAATTTAGGCATAAAGTCTTGAGTTTTATCAGTGAGAGCGAGCGCATCACGATAACTCGCATCAAATTTGCCCATATGCAAGCATGTCCCAACAGAGGAGAAAGATGAAGACACCAAGCTCTTGGACAAGACTTATGAACAGTGCCCTGGATATGACATTATTTGTCTTAAGAGATTTTAACACCAAGCTAGGAAGAGAAGACATCTTTGGCGGAACAATCGAGAGATATTGTCTGTAAGACACCAGCTCTGACAACGGATTCAGGCTCATCGATTTCGCTGTGGGGTGAGAAGTTCTGGTACCTATTACACTGTTCACACATCTTGATATCCACAAGGGGGCCAGTGGTAGCATTGTCAACCATCACACAGCTAAGCAACACGCATACAAAACGGTAGTGCACAGAAGGACAAGAGCTGGTTAACGAGTATAAGACGAGGAAGAAGCACCGACTCCTTTAATGGCAAAAAGCGAGCATGAAAAGCAAACGATCGAGGAGATAGAGGGATGTCATAACAAGAATCAGGTTCGTAATTTCTACCAAAAGGTGAAACAAAACTTTCCAAGGCCTTTAAAGACGATAAGGGGAATGTCATTAAAGAACCGCAGTCTATGCTGAAAAAACACTTATCCAAATTGTATTACAGCGATAACGAATCGAATTCCGCAGGAGACCTAGGTGACGCGACGCAAACAACAATACCACCTACATGACCTTGACTAAGTGAAAATATCTATATCGAAACTGAAGTCCAACAAAGCTGCTGAAGCGGACGTCATTGCTCCTTATCAGTGTGGCTTCAGATCAGGAAAATTCACCATTGACAAAATATTCACAATATGGAAGATCTTGAAAAAAACCAGGAACTTCAAATCGATATCCACCTTTTCTTCTCTATCTGTAGGGAAGAATTTTACAAAGCAATGTCTAGTTTTTGCATCCCTGTTAAACTTTTCCGTTTGCGCTAAATGACGATGGAGAATGCACGCTGCTCTACTATGGCTGAAACACAAACACGCTTTAGCTTCGGCTTCGCCTGACGTTAACGAGTTCAGCCATATTAATTCAATGCATCCTATCGCAATGGCTGTGTTCAATATCGTGTTGGATAGGGTATCTCGGATTAGTGAATTTTTAGATACCTTATTGTCCGAGTTAGATAGCTCTCAAAAAATAAAAACAACTTTCAGCAGTTCACAAAAAGTAGAAAAACATTTTAGCTTCGAAGTCAAAATTGAAGTTAGATAAAACAATTAGTGGATAATTCAACTGATTCGTTGGACCATAATGAATTGATGTGTTTAATCAGCTGTTCTGTCAGAAATGTTTGGATTCCTTTTTCGACATCTCAGTTGTATTTGATCAGCAGTTATTTTACGCTTAAAAACCAACAAAAAGTTATCCTGATACCCTATCTGTCTGGGATGGAACGCAGCCAATGAAGCTTCGCCCTCACGTTTCATTTGACAATCGTAAGGAAAAGAACGTAATGTTACGTAATGTGACTCCAAACGGAAGCTCTAGTTCTAATTTTCTGAACATTCGCTTTGTCTGTCAGCTCAGCAGCTATAAAAAATTAACAAACAAAATACATTTGCTTTTGGTGTGATTCCCATTGGTTATTATACGCTGTGTTCAGCGATAAATTTATTTTTTTCTATTTCAAAACATATTTTTTTTTATTTTGAGAAAAAACAACAATTGCTAATGACAGAAGTGCCATTTTATAAATGTCATATTGGAAATGTCTTTCAATGCAACCTCGAAGCAGGCTCAACGTAACGCAGGTGAAGCCGACGCTGAAGCGTGTTTGTGTTTCAGAGATAAAGGTCGGAAAAGATCTCTTTCATACGATATCTTCAACATCGTTCTGGAAAGAATTGTGAAAAACTCAACCGTCAACACTAGAGGCGCAATTTTCCAAACGACATAAGAAGATCGAAGTATGATGTCAGTGGAGTGGTGAGTTTCTTTTATCATTGCGAGGGAACGGAAAAAGATGGGTTAAGTGGTCAATTAGGGCAAGACGAAGTATATGCTGTAGTTGCACACAGGTGAGAGAGGACCTCAACTAACTTGGAGTGCGAAACTGGAGACTCATGTTCGTTGAGGCATCTTATTCTACTCATCTCATTAAAACGGACTAATTAAAATAAAATGCATGTTCCAATAGCCCCCGGAAGAAATCTCATCTTTAAAACTTTCATCTAACCACCTGATGGATGTAATATGAAAAGAGATTTTTTTAAACTTTTCCATGAACGTGATGTAATTTTCCTTTCATTAAAAACTAGTTATTTTTTAAAACTATTCAATGGTCTCGCTTTTATACACCTCCCTAGGATTAAAATTTAAAAAATGTTTAATATTTTTTAACATCATAATTCTGCTATTTGAATTTTGTGTAATAGTTTATTTGAAATTATTAAAAAAAAATTTCCCTCGCCTCTTGGACATAATTCAAAATTCATATAGTACCTCCATAGAAACACGCAGACCTTAACTGAACTTGATTCAAAATAACTTTAGTATAATTTTACTATAATTATTAAGGACCTTTTTTTCTGCTGCTTAACACGTGCTCACTATCGCTATGACTCCTTTTATACGGCGAGGACGACGAAGGAAACCAACCATTTCCACTATCAACGAACCGACAACTTACTCACATACGTTTGTACCTATGTGGTGTTCAGAATATGGAAAATTCTGAAATTTTCCACGTTTTCATTTTCATTCTTTCTCAAGTGGCAAAGGTGGGATGCTCATTGCATTTTCATGTTTTTTTGCGTTTGGGGTGGGCTTTGTGCATGGGGTGTATAATGTGGAATCAGCCTTTTTCGCATTTATTTTAATTTGCTTCGTCTGTGCATATTAATGCACCGAGTTTAATAAAACATATTTTTGTGTCTGTTTTATTTTTTTGTCATATATATAAGTATTATAATTATATTTTCTTCTTTTTTTAATTTTTTGTTGTTGCATTATTATACCTCTCATTTCAATGGAAGTATTTGTTGAATATACGAATTCCTATTAAGTCTGATCTTGGTGAACATACATATGTATATACACATATTTATCATAATATGGAGAGTAAACTTAAAGGAACAAAAGGATGTTTAATTAATTGGGTATGCTTCATGGACAAGGATGAAAAAAAAAATGGACAAAAAAAACATATGGCGTCTGGGAGTTGAATGGTCTTCAAATGCATTCCTGAAATTAATTTTTAATGAACAAAATTTCTCTTCAAAGAAAAAGTAAACTATGTGCAAAAAATTAAGGGAGTAAATTAGTCCTTTAAAAAGAAATACAAATTTAGTCTAAGAAAATGTACGCTTTAAATCAAATCATAATAATTCCAACAAGTCAAAATTTTCTGTGAGTTAGAACTGCTGATTTCAGTAGTTTTAATTTAGAAGTTTTCGAAAGAAGACCTATTTGTGATATTATTTTTGGAAGAAGTGACTTAAAAAACCATTTGGGTCCATAGTTCCAGTTAGGTTGAACTACTTAGTTAATACCTTATAGGCCTACTACGACATATTCAAAGCTCAGGAATGTTAGCAGCGGTTATGCCGAATCTCATTCTTATAGTTTAAATTGAGGACCAGTTCCTTCAGCTTGAAGGTTGTGCATCAGGATGACTTCCTGACCATTCAAAGAAATACTAGTTTCGAAGAACCAAGAATTCTCGTGTACGGACGGATTTACTATTGACAATCCACGTAAACGGTCTAACGACAACGAACCTTGGATGAAAGAATTAGCTGGAGCTATAAAGCAGATGAAGAAGATGAAAAACTTTGACATTTACTATTATGACTGCTACCGAAAAAAATGCGTTTTTTTCATTGTAGCCACAACAAGTCTTGAGCTATAGATGCATCAACGAGCGGCTCATGAACATACGCATCAAGGCTTAATTCAGCAGCATTAGCCTAATATGCGCACACTCCACCATATATTAGAAATATGACAACAACAAAGATTCGAGCTTTTAGACAAAGCATATAAGCAGTTACCTAGCTACGATAATAAAATTGTCCTAGGAAACTTTAATACCAAGGCAGGAAGAGAAGACATCTTTGGGGAATAATTGTAAAAAACGGGATAACGGATTCAGGCTCATGAATTTTACTGCGGGGTAGACAACATGGTAGCCAGCACGCGTTTTCCACACCTTATCTTGAAGTTCTTCAAAGCAATTTAAAGTCAACCAGATTGACCATATTCCGATCGATGTTTTACACTCTTTTAGCATCATGGTTGACCGAACCTTCCGAGGAGCTAACATAGGCTTGGACCACTACCTCGTTATAGTAGTAGTACTTTGGGTTTTCAGACCTAATGCAAACAAGAAGATGCTGGGAGAAGATAGAACATCGAACGGCTACAATCGCAAGAGATCGCCAAATCCTTCTCCAACCCAGTCACAAGTAACCTCTTTCGAAGTTCTTTGCCACCAACACAATACATCGACAACCAGTGACAATATTGCCAAGATGCTGGGTTTCAATTCAAGTAGCCACGAAGAGAGTATAATAAAGTATCAGAGAAAGAAAAAGAAAGAGAGAGAGTAAATAAACAAAGAAAAAAGCTGCGGTCAAGATCAAAAAGGTTCATTTGATGTTTGCTGTCGTTCTCATTTGATCCTAAGCATCGTATTTTGTCCGATAACTGCTACTATTAGGTTCAAATGAGGAGCAACATTTTAACAGTAAGTTATCCTCGTTTCAATCTCTTTCAACCTCAGAGAACCTGAATTTTGGGGACGAAAATAGGGCCAACATTTCGACTCGGGATGCGACCCACACTGATAACTTCCCATCCCGTCTATCCATTGTTCTTGCTTAAAAGTTTGTAGGGTTTGGTGTTTTGTTAAAAAAGTTGTTGGTTGAATTATTATTAAAAATTTAAAAATTA
Organism: Eupeodes corollae; assembly: GCF_945859685.1. Lineage (NCBI taxonomy): Eukaryota > Metazoa > Arthropoda > Insecta > Diptera > Syrphidae > Eupeodes > Eupeodes corollae. The sequence goes on from NC_079147.1 coordinate 282,134,473, forward strand.
CCAACAAAATTTTTCATAATTAAGAAATAGTTTACTTTGAAAATCTAGTTTTGTGAAATATATTTTTAGTCGAAAACAAAATTTTATAAAAAAAACTACGGAATATCGAGAACAATATTTTTTGTGAAGGAATCAAATTTGAAGACAGTGTTTTTTTATTCTTGAAAAGCTATTTGAGTAGAAAGTAAATTTTTACCAACTTTTAGTAATTTTCGTTTCTTAGTTTTTTAGTTTCTTGTAAAAAAACTGTCGATTCGATTTTTCTCAAAATTTGTCTGAATGTTAAAAACAATATTTCTTAAAACTAATAATTAGTTGGAACCCATAATCTCAATTTTTTTAAAAGATATTTGTGTCGAAAATCATTTTTTACCAACTTTGAGTATTGTTTTTTTTAGGTTTTTATTTTTTATACAAAAAAATGTTAATTTGATTTTTCTCAAAATTTTACAAGATATTGAAAACGATATTTTTCATTGCACAAAATTGTTGGTGACAAATTTTTATTTATTTAATTTATTCGATTTTTTCAAAAAATATACTTGTTTACTATCACGTTACAATATGCTATATTAAAATTAATTCAAGTCTCTACAGTTTTTGGACCCATTACAATAACTTTCTATGGGAAGTTAAAAATAAAAAATGTTTAAAGTCAATACCTTCATTAATTCTTGACAAGATATTTGAGTCCAAAATCAGTTTTAGGTCATTTTAAGTTTTAGGTCATTTTATTAATATTTTAAGTAATATTTTTAAGTAATATTTTGTATAAAAAAAAAACGTCAATCTGTTAAATAAGTCAAGACTCAAAAATTCGATTGGCATTTGATTTCTCCAAAATATCTTAATTTTTCAGAACTATGTTTGAAAATTTTAAGACCGTATTTTTTATTGAAAGAAGTCAAATGAAGATCATAAAAAAGAGACAATTTTGTAAACATCTATCAGTTTGTTTTTGAGAAAATTTGAATTTTTGATTTTTGACCAAAATATCTATTTAAAAAATCTACTTAAAACCTAAGGGGCGAGGGCAGACAGATAGACAGACAGACGGATGGAATCCGGGGATCCACTTTTCACTTCTCTACCATCGTAATGTCATATTTCCTCAAAACCTAGAGTTCGAAATTTTTTCGAATGCAAAACTTTCACTTTTTAAAATAATTTCAAAAACTGACTGCTGACGATGGGGATGCGGTTGTACAAAATTATATCTCTTATTGGAAAAACTTTTATTATTTACTTTATTGTAAACATAAATAAACTGTCAATTTAATATTTCTATAAACTGAACCAGATTTTATGAACGACATTTTTCTGTGTACAAATTATCCTGCAAATAATTTTTAAATTTATTGAATAAGAAGTATTTTTTAAATAAAATGTTTAAAAATAATTAACAAAAAAAATAGTTGATCTTATTTTATCTATACCAATTCTGAATTCCGTCATGATGTATGAAATAAAATTTTATTAGCTCTTAAGATAAAACACATACATTTGGGTTTTAATTGCCTTGAAACATTGAGAAATACCAAAATGTTCAATTTGACAACAATATCTTCCAATGAAGTTATCGTAATCTCAGAAGTAATTAAACATTCAAAAATATAAGTTTATTTTCTAAGAACTATTTAATCAATGTTTAAATTTTTATAGGTTAAACTGGAAAAAAAAACAAAAGAAAGCCAAAATTTTAAATGTTTTCTGTCTTTTTTTATGAAGTTGTTGCTTACAATATTAGCTAGATCTCGAAAATCAATTTAGTGGTAAAAAAAATTAAAATAACTATGATTGAAACAATAAATTTAACTTACGTTCAAAACTATGTCTGGTTTTCAAATGTCTTAACGTGTAAGTTTTCTTGAAGATTTTCATTTCAAATATAAGGCTGAACTGTCAAACTATGACAGTTATGACTTCGAGTAATATTAAATATAAATAATTTATACAAACAAAAGTGTTTCAAACTGTGCATAAGCCTTATACCACCGCGCTTGCAATACATTTTCCTCCGAAATCGCCTTTTTAAATTATCAATTTTCATAATTTACTTCGCCGATTATTTGATTTTGCCACTGCCCCATGAATAAAAAAGGCACATACTACGCTTTTCAGGTAAAATTGGAGCAATTCAATCTAAACCCAAAATGGCACAAACACCTGACACCAAAAAACAAATTGTCACTGTTTGAAAAGTTGAAGAGAGTGGATAAAGGACAAAATGAATAAATTGACCGAGAAACTGGATAAAATTGAAAGCGATTTTAACAATGTTTCACGGATCACAATTCACAACATTACCGTAGCAGACTTGACGCAAAAACACCAGAACACCCCACCACCACCAACATCCAACAACTCGCCCAACGTATAAAAGAGCTTAAACGCGAAAAATATTCAACTGGCGCTGTCATACTACTCGTAGTGATTCCAAAAATGGAGAACGAAGATCTGCATGAATTCTTTGCAAACCAACTATATCAATCTGTTCAACTCACACCACCTCTTCTTCAAAATATTTATCGCACAATTTCTAAAAGCAATCCAACAGATATCAACACAATGATTGTCTTAAGATTCAGAACATTGACCTACAAAAATAATTTGCTGCCATCGATCCGCCATCGTTGGATATCAAATAAACAAAATCTTTGTTTACCTGATGTATAGCTGAATTCTGACAGCAGCATTTATGTAAATGAAAGCTTAACATCATCCAGCCACATGATCTTTCGGAAAGCACTTGCAATAATTACGACAAGCTCTTTTCCTCATACCTGGAAAGTTGCAAAAGTAAATCCTGTGATGAGCTACTCGCTTAATATCTCCCGAATACAGACCAATTTCGATTTTTCCATATATTTCAAAAGTCTTAGAAAAAATTTTACATAGTCAGATCTCTAATTTTTTTAAAAAATAACGATCTCTTATGTGTTAACCACATAATCGCAGTGGTGTGTTTGCAATCAATAAAGTAACTGATGATCTAAGATGTGCTATTGACCATGATCAAGTATCATTTTTAATATTACTTGACTTGACGAAACAAGCTTCAGGATTGCTGGATCTTTATTCCGGAGTTCTCCAGGGTTCAATACTAGGACCATTGCTATTTTTCATGTGTATTAATGACCTTCCAACCCAGGTGCATTATTCGTCCATTGATATTAGACCGTACGTCTGTATGTACCGATTTCAAAAAAAAATTGTTATACAGATAATGAGGCAGAAAGATGCAGAAAGGGCCCTCAAGAAAATTTTGGTTAACCCTAAATATCTTACGAACCAAAAACGCTAGAGACTTGAATTAAATTTTATATTATATATTGTAACGTGATATCAAAGAATAATATTTTTTGAAAAAAAAAATCCATTTAACGGTTATTTTATTAATCAAAAAAAATTGTCACCTCCAAAATTTTACGACTAAAATATGATTTTATCTCCAAAACAATTTTGTGCAACGAAGAATAATGTTTTTGACATCTGATACAATTTAAAAAAAAAACAGTCCATTTTTTCATAAAAAATAAAATCTACAAAAAATTGTATGCAAATTTGGTAAAAATTGATACGAGTACAAATAGACAAACTTTTAAGCAATACAAATCGACAGACGGGATGGGAAGTTATCAGTGTGGGTCGCATCCCAGCCTCTTTTTAGATATTACATACGGATGCCAGATATTTTACAGTCATAGCTCAGAATCTAAAAGAAACGTAAATGTTGCCTTCAACAACATAATTCGATACGTGTACAATCTTAAGCTTTATGATCATGTTTCCGCAAGTAAGAAAAATTTACTTGGTTGTACCTCGAACACATATTTAAGTTACAATACTTAAAAGACTTTGATTGGCATCGTAGCAAAGAAGGAGCCTTCTTAGCATTATAACAAAATTGTGTTCTCTACTTCCATCCTATCATTTGTATTTAATTCAACCATGATTCACTTGCTCTGCCTCTGATTTTTGATGATGATGATTCTTAGTTTGTGCTGGTAGACTATGGAACTCCCTACCCTTGGACATATGAGAGCTTCGAGGACCTAGGCATTTTGATGGCGTTATCTCTTTTTTTAATTTTTGAATCCTTATCAATGTTATTAAAGATTTTAAAAAGGTTTAAATCTAATTTAACTTATTCTTAAAATTGAGTTTATAAATAGATATAAATATAATTTGATGAGCTTGTTATAGTGTAACATAGTATATAATAAATGTAACTTTTGCTTTTATAGACTTAAGTCTACTGTTAAAAAAGAAATGTAATAAAAATAATATAGGGTAAATAATACTTTCCTTCATCTAAGGAATGGCAAAACTATGGAGTCAAGTTGTTAAAAATATGATCAAACATAGGTTCATAAATTTAAATTAAGTTAAACTAACAGTCAAAAAGACTTTTATTTTGATCTTGAATCTCGTATCTATTCAAAATGTTATTACGTTATTTTTACTATGTTAAAACTTTAAATCTACTTGTAGTACTTTTAAAAGAAACTATTTATCACGGTTGAGTGAGAAATTGAATAAATAGTAATTGAATTAGTTTGTTAATTGTTCTCATTTAAGTTTCAAGTGTTAATTTAACAAGATTATATTATGTTTCAACGTAAAATTTTTACATCCCACACAATTCTTATGACGTACATAAAGACCAATTATTATAAAGGTACCTACCTACAGAAAACAACATTTCATCCCAAAGTCTCTTTCTTAGTCCCATAAGAATCCTGCAATAAAGTTAGGATTTTCTCATTTCGACAAATTTCCACCAACTTAATTGTTCGTCATCACTACAAAACTAAATGAACCAAAGTATCTCTATTCGTCTTATCCTTACACCAGGCACACAGAGACCAACCAGACTTAAGGGACTGAGAAGGATGTTATATTTTGAAACGAAATTAGATTTCTTTCTCAAGGACGTATCTAGATACTTCTCTTTCATATATATTTATATATACTTCTACTTGGCGACACTCAAGGGAACACATAGCGTCTGAAGGAGCTTAAATACATATATCTGTATAAGAACATCTCAATTCTTAAGTTATCCCATGGGGGGCTTCTCAGCCCCCCGAACTGTGTGTGGTGACCATAATTTTGTATCCTTTTTAGAACAGCACTTTGACCTTCAGTTTGCATCATTGGTAGAATCATAAAATCCAACTGCTCCCCAGTTGACCAAAAACAATCACACACAACATCCACAGGACAAAAGAGGACTCAAACTCAAGTCTACAAAAATAACTTCAGTTATAGTTATTACTTGCTACTTCTCTCCCCCCGCCCTGATATGTGCTGCATGAACTACATTGTAGGATTAAAACTTATTTACGCTAAAAATTGATCATTCGATTCAGAGGGAATCCTGAAAGAGTGAAAGTAGGTGGCTCCTAAAACCATGTGGTTTAAGGGCACATACAATTCGCACACTCCAGTTATGTTTACGTATGTACATATTTTTGGAGAGGATTTAATTAGAAATTTTCTGATTAATTACCCACTGAGGACAAGAAACCACACTGTCCTCTGTTTAATAATCCTGCACGTTTTATGTTCCAAAGTCCATATGTGCACTCGTTTTCGTTGTACCTATACCTAAGTACGTACTCGTATTTGGAATTAAGTATAGAAGTTTTTTTTTCGCAATGGAAAAGTTTTGCGGGAACTTTATTCCTGATCTGGACATGCAATGCAATTTGGTTTTAATTTAAAACGCAGCGACAGGGATTTCATTACAAGAGAACATCATAGTTTCGTGGAACACAAATTAATTCGGAAAAATGGAAAACAAAAGTCGTTACCCACAAAATTAAACGGGGTGATTCGTCAGATTTTTAAATGAGGTAGGTTAGGTATGCCACATTGATGGTTGAAGTGCAGGACCAAGTAGTATGTCCTCGAAATAAAAAAAAAATGTTGTGTTTAGTGTTTTTCAAGGAAAGTAATTTTTAAAACCTGAAAATGCCAGAGTGTCTTCCTTTTTAATTATTTGCTTTATAAAGGGTGGTCGAACCATAACTCATGATGTTTATTTTAAAATGAGTTTCATCAATGATTGCTAAAAATTTACAAATGGTATTTCTCCAAACAAGTCAATTTTTGTATTAAAAAATACAAATTTAATTTAAGCTGTTTTCTGTCGAGATGTATTTGTGAAGTTAAATCGATGTAGTTCTGTTTTTGGTTGAACTATGATTTTTGTCGAATGCCAAATTCATTTGCTCAGTCTCATGAGATTTGAGACTGAGCATTTGCAATCAGACAAATCTCAATTTTGCATTTCAATTCATAATACTTGCGTTCCTAGGATTACCCACCAGTTTACTCTAAAGTCGAACCTTAATAGTAGTGTGAAGTACAAGGATTTGTTTTTACTCGTACAACGTGAATGTTGAATGCTTAACCACGGTATGTCTGTGTTGGTATTCCCTCCGTGTTATTGCAGTGGTCCCAAAACCAATGTAAACTGACACCTCCTTTCTAACCCCTCCTTTTACATACGACGCAAACACAATATCTTATGATACTTTTTACACAATGTAAGAGCACCATAAAGGGGTTAAAACAAACGCGAAACACTTATTTAGATTGTCTTAATAACCTACTTACATAGTTAAGGTGGCACTACAGTCCTGTCTGAACTAGGCCCTTACCCAATAAACTTCTCCATCTAGTTCGGTCCCTAGCTAGATGCTTCCAGTTGCACAATGCAAGGTGGTGAGGTCACTCTCCACTTGTTCGCATCACCCGATCGGCGGTCTTTCTTTACTGTGCTATCCTATGGTCGTGGATTCGAAGCATTGGTTTCCATACGAGCTACGTGACCCAACTATCTCATTCGTTGTACTTTTATCCTTCTGGATAAGTTTACATTGCTGTACAGCCCATACAGCTCATTTTTTCACCTTCTCAACTTACCTTTTTTGCATATGGGGCCGTAGATCACGCGTAGAACATTTCTCTCGAAACGACCCAAGGTGCTTTCATCCAGTTTTGTCATAGTACGTAATTCTTCGTTTGATTTGAGCGCTGGTGTTGTTTCCATAGCGATGCGTAGGTAGGCAAAGTCCTTAACTGCCTAAAAGTTGAGCCTGTCGTTGCTGCCGTTTTAACCGAGACCTGTGTTAAAGGTCCTTTCTTGATGACAGCATGTACTTTTTTTGCCCTCATTAACAGCTTAATCCATTCTAGCCACCTCGTTATCAATACTCACAAAAGCCCCCTTCACATTACATTGGGTGTGTTCAATCTCAGACAGATAGGGTATCCGGATACATTTTTGTTAGTATGGTACGTGTAAAATAACAGCTGTTCAAAAACAGCTGAGATATCAATAAAGGAATCCAAAGGTATCCAAGAATTTCTGAGGTATGTAGATATTTAACAGGACAGCTGATTCAACACATGGTTGAATTTCAAGGAACTTGGTTATTGATTTCAGCTTTTTGTATGTGTTGGTAAAGAAAAAGATACAAAATGTTAGTTAAAGTTGTATTTAAGGATCCTCTGCACATAATAGATGATGAAAAAGCTATTTGCCTCCTAAGTTTAATTTTAGAAGGTAATTATGATCTATTTTTTTAACACTTCAAAATTGGCTTATTTTGTTCTCGTTTTGTGCATGACCAATGCATTAGGTCTTACCGAGCCATAGGTCAATCGCCCCTACCCTTCCTAATCCTTGCCCCCTCCTACGTTGGCTTTGTGCTATTATGCTGGCTGATGGCTCATTATTCCCTGACTGTAAAGTGTATCACTGTCTGTCAATACCTTGTTTTCTTCCTGGGACGCTTATGGCTTAATTGCTGTTCGTCTCTCCTTTTCCAAAACATATCCTTCCCTTCAACTTCCCAATTGGACTGGATCTAAGGTTTTATACGACTTGTGCCGATGATCAGCCAGGCAGATTGATATCCATGTACGTAATAGCATTGACAAGAGACTATCGATGTCGCAGCATGCTTACTGCAAAGGGAAATCAGTAGAAACAGCCTTACACACTCTGGAAGGACTATCGAATACTCCCTTGAGCAAAAGGAATATACTGTGGTGGCCTTCCTAGATATTGAGGGCGCTTTCAACAACGTTGACACATCCGCGATAACTTGTGCTATGACGACCTTAAACGTCGAATACTCACTCTGTGAGTTGATTAATCTAATGTTTAAAAATTTTTGTACGAAAAGGTCTGTCGGTAAAAGCACTCCACAAGGTGGTGTTCTGTCCCCTCTTCTGTGGAACATAGTGGTTAACGAACTACTAATATCCCTTGAGAGGGAAGGCTAGAGAGTGGTTGCGTATGCCGATGATGTTGCTATCGCCGTCACAGGGGAACATCCTAATACACTGAGAGAACTCCTCCAAAACGCACTCAATATGCTCACTAGATGGGCTGATCACTGCGGACTTAGTATTAATCCTCAACCTCGTCCTTTTAACACGGAAATACAAGATCCCAGTAGTTGTACCTCCTTCAATAAAAGGTGTACCACTAATTTTTACCAATGAAGCAAATTATCTTGGTCTGATATCGGACAAAAAATTAAGTTGGAAATTTAATATTCAGGAAAGAGTTTAAAAAAAAACTACAGCAGCTCTTTTCCTTTGCAAGAAAGTCATAGGAAACAAATGGGGTTTTCAACCTTGCATAACCTACTGGTTATGCACATCGGTCACTTCGGACTGCACTGGAGAATATCACATACTACGACAAACTCAACAGAGTCCAACGCACTGCATGTCTCTGCATAAGCGGGGCATGGAGAACAACTTCATCATTTTGAACCTCTGGAAGACAAAAACATTCATTTTTATACAGATGGATGCAAGACAAATGTGGGAGTTGGTAGTTGTGTGTACTCAGAAAAGCATCTCATTCCGCCTCCCTAATCATTGTAGCGTCTTCCAAGCGGAAATTTTAGCGATCAAAGAGGTTCTCTCCTGGCTAAGAGAAAACGTGATATTAACTTCTGATATCCGCATCAGTCATGCTGCTATTAAATCTCTTGACGGTGTCTCAACCAAATCTCAAACGCCCCTCAATTGTCGATCGTCTCTTATGGAGATGGCGCAGCAATTTTACATTCACCTCTGTTGGGTGCCGGGCCACAGAGACATCACAGTAAATTGTAGAGCCGATGAACTCACTAACGTCATACCTATTTCACCTAAAAGGGAGAAGATAGATAGATACCGATAGCTACATGTAAACTTCTGCTAAAAGAAACAGCTTTTGCGATAACAAACTCTAGGTGGCACAATTCTCCAACATGCGCAGCCACAAAACTCATATGGCCTTCACTGGACCTAAAGCGCTCTAAAGACTTGTTATCTCAAAGAAGACTTCAAATTAGCTCCCTAGTAGGTGTCCTTACGGGACACTGTCTTATAGGCAGACACGCAATACGACTTGGACTAGCCTTAAATGACTTCTGCAGGAGCTGTACGGACGGGGAAGAAGAGGAAACAATTTCTGACCTTCGCTGCACTTGCCACTTGTGGGAAGTAATTCTCTAAATTCATGTGGTATCACAATGGGCCTTCTCTTTTGGACCAAGTGTGTGGATTCTGAATCAGCAGCCACTTTAAATTTAAACCTAACCTAACCTAGGTCTTATCTGTCTCCAGCTGATAAGAAACTTTCTTGCTTACTCAAGATCCAAACAAAAAACAACAGTTTTTCCTCCAAGTCAAAAGTTCTTTTATTTTGCTTATGCAAGAGATCCTAATAATTTGAAATCGTTAATTAGCAATTCATTATCGATATCAAGACTAGTTTGTTCACATTTTATTGGCTATTGTAGTTGACGTTGTACCTTGATTGGTTTTTAATGAAACCTTGGATAACTAAACGGATATATTATGCAACAAAAAATCTTACGTTGGTCCCACCATTAAGCTAAAACTTTATCTACTGTGAACAAACCAACTCAAAATCTAACCGCAAAGTAACTCTTGCTCATTTAGAAATGAGATCGAAATGCTTCCAAACTACATATATCTAGTTGTTGTCACTTCATAACAGTCTTCGCTTCTCTTAGGATAGTTTTCTGTTAAACGTAAATCGTTTTAAACCGAATATTTCGCAAGTAAATTATAGAATTCCAATTGAGCTTTAACATAGATTACAAATTACAAGGTTATCTCTTTTTATTAAATTGATCCCTTAAATGTTATATCTTACAACAATTTTGACTTCGAAGCTTAAATGTTTCTCTGCTTTTTGTGAATAGCTGAAAGTTGTTTTTATTTTTTGACAGCGATCTCAATACAATGGTATCTAAAAATCCACCTATCCAAGATACCCTATCCAATACGAGATTGAACGCAGCCAATGAAGTTGACTGCAAATGAAGTCCCTTATGTTGTCTGAACCTGCTCTTTATACACCAAAATCCTTGGAGAATCTTTATCAAATATTGACAATTTATTTACCAAAAGGTAAACTTATCCAGCGCAATAGGTAAATTTTAGAATCTATTTATTTTATTCGATGTTCAAATGGTAGACATGTGCATTCAAGAGGACACAAGCGTCCACAGGTTTTTCTCAAAACCCACCTCTGTCTATCAACTCCTACTCTCACCTCCCCGCGGTGAACATCGGGTGCCTAGTACCTCAACTGGAGATGGGGTTCCAACCCCAGTGGAAAGTTGTTGGGGGCAGCAAACGAGAGAGGGGGAGAGAGGTGTTTCCACAAAGGCACCTCTCCTTATCCAGGCGGCAGCGGACGAATTCTCGAGATAGAATCAACGGTGGCGTCTACAGTTCCAGTAAGGTCGAACTACTTAGTGAACACCTTATAGGGCTTCTTCGACATATTCGGAGCCCAGGCCTATAAGGAGCGGTTCATCCGGCCCCCTTCCTTGGAGTTATACTAAGGATCTGGCCCTCCAGGTTGGGGGTTGTGCCGTCGGGGTGACTTCCTGGCCACGTAAAAACATCATAGTTTCGAAGCAACAACAAGCCTCGGATATGGACGGATTCACTGTTGACAACCAACGCAAACGAAATAAGGACAACGAACTTTGGATATGTACGTGGAATGTTAGGTCCCTTAGCGGAAGCCCTAAACTGCTGCAAGGCAGATATGACAGCCATCCAAGAAGTGCGATGGGATGGACCGGGCAAACGCAAACTAAAAGACTGCGATATCTACTACGGCGACTGCTACCGAGAACGAAGACAGCGTCTTTTTGGGTGTGGATTTGTTGCTGGAACTAGGCTCAGGCAAAAAGTCTTGAGTTTGAACAGTGTGAGCGAGCGCATCACGACAATCCGCATCAAGGCTAAATTCGCCAACATAAGCCTAATATGCACGCATGCCCCAACAGAGGAGAAAGATGAAGACATCAAAGACATATTCTTCGAGCTCTTGGACAAGACATATGAGCAGTGCCCTGGCTATGACATTAAAATTGTCTTAGGAGATTTTAATGCCAAGCTAGGAAGAGAAGACATCTTTGGTGGCATAATCGGGAGATACAGCCTGCACGACACTACCTCCGACAACGGATTCAGGCTGGTCGATTTCGCTGCGGGGCGAGACGTTCTGGTAGCTAGTACGCAGTTCACGCATCTTAATATCCACAAGGGGACATGGAAATCTCCTGATCAATCAACCGTCAACCAGATTGACCACATTGCGATCGACGCACGACACTTCTCCAGTATCCAGGATATCCGAACATTCCGAGAGGCCAACATTGACTCGGACTACTACCTCGTTGTAGCCAAGGTACGGCTACGGGTATCCCGATCCAAGCCAAAACAAGGAAGTGCTGTGAGAAGATTCGATGTTATACAGCTACAATCGTAAGAGACTGCCATGTCCTTTTCCGATCGAGTCTCTAATAACCTCTTAAGGAGTCCTATGCTTCCTGCATTAAGCATTGAAAAGCAGTGGCAACATTGCCTTGCAGCCATCAGAGATGCCGCCTCTGAAGTGCTAGGTTTCACACGGCCACCACAGCGAAACCCCTGGTTTGACGACGAATGCCAGCAAGCTCACGCAGCGAAACAAGAGGCATACAAAACGGCGCTGCACAAAAGGACTAGAGCTGCTCGCGAGCTCTACGAGCAGAAGAGGAGAGAGGAACACCGGCTTCTTAGATGGAAAAAAAGAGAGCATGAGAAGCGCGCGATCGAGGAGATAGAGGGATGTCACAATAGGAATGAGGTTCGTAAATTTTACCAAAAGGTAAAAAAAACCTCTCAAGGGTACCAGCCACGAACCGAAGCCTGTAAAGACGATCAAGGAAACATCGTAGTAGAACCACAGTCGATGCTGAGAATATGGAAAGATCACTTCTCCAAATTATATAACGGCGATGACGAACCGAATTCCGCTGTAAGGGACATAGAACCACTCAACCTCGGCGACGCAGATCAACAATTCCGCCTACCCGACCTTGACGAAGTGAAGATAGCTATATCTAAACTTAAGTCAAAGCAGCAGGCGATGACTTGGTAGGGAGCATGCACCAACTCAACTGCAAAATATGGTCGGAAGAAAGCATGCCCGATGAGTGGAATCTCAGCATAGTGTGCCCGATACATAAGAAAGGAGACCCTCTAAACTGCGCCAACTACAGAGGGATCAGTCTCCTTAACATTGCATATAAGATCCATTCTGCCGTATGATGTGAACGTCTGAAGCCATTCGTCAACAACCTGATTGGTCCTTATCAGTGTGGCTTCAGACCCGGAAAGTCCACTATCGACCAAATATTCAGGAGCTTCAAATCGATACCCACCATCTCTTTATCGATTTTAAAGCTGTGGATGACAGAACAGAGAATGCACGCTGCTCTATCAAGGTCGGAAAAGATCTTACCGATGCATTTGATGTCAAAAAAGGTTTTAGACAAGGCGGTGCACTGTCATGCGACTTCTTCAACATCGTTCTGGAAAGAATTGTGCAAAACTCAACCGTCAACACTAGAGGCACAATCTTCCAAAGATCCATCCAATTACTCGGATACGCAGATGATATTGACATAATTGGAAGATCAAAGCGTGATGTCAGTGGAGCGTTTTTGAGCATTGCGACGGAAGCGAAGAAGATGGGTTTAGTGGTCAATGAGGGCAAGACCAAGTATATGCTGTCATCAAAAAAGGACACTGAACGACGACGTATTGGACAAAACGTCACCATGGACAGCTATAACTTTGAGGTAGTTAAGGACTTTGTCTACCTAGGCACCGCTATTAATGCAGACAACGACACCAGCGCTGAAATCAAACGAAGAATAACTCTTGCAAATCGCTGCTTCTTTGGACTTAGAGGGCAATTGAGAAGTAAAGTCCTCTCTCGAGCATCTAAAATCATAGTCTATAAGACACTCATCATCCCGGTTCTCATTTATGGTGCTGAGTTCTGGACCCTGTCAAAGAAAGATGAGAGCGTCTTAGGATGCTTCGAGAGAAAAATTCTTCGGGTGATTTTTGGTCCCGTACGCATAGATGGAGAATGGAGGAGAAGATATAACGACGAACTGTACGGGCTGTACAGCGACACTGACCTAGTTAGCAGAATTAAAGTCCAACGGCTTAGATGGCTAGGTCATGTAGAGCGGATGGACATCAACGCTCCAGCCCGGAAGGTCTTCGAATCCAATCCCGAGGGACGGCGCAGTAGAGGAAGACCGCGACTCAGGTGGCGCACCCAGGTGGGAGAGGACCTCAACCAACTTGGCGTGCGAAACTGGAGACAGCTAGCTAGGGACCGAGGTGAATGGAGACGCTTGTTGGTTGAGGCCCAGGTCCGCCCCGGACTGTAGCGCCACCTTAAGTAAGTAAGTATTTATTTTATTCAATGAAAATTAAATCTCTAAATTTAAAATTCGAAACTCAAAGCAAAATCTGGCTTATAATAAATTTGTTCTTTTTTATTCAAATAAAAGAATTTTAAAAACATGAATTTTTAAATAATTTATTTAATTTTTTTTTATAAAATTTAGCTTAATTTATATGGAATAAATTTGTTGTCGTATGTTGATACTAATAATTTATAAAATATTTTAAATAAGTCAAATCTACAATTTATTGACGGTTAAGTAATCTAAAAGAAATTCACATTGGACAACATATTAGAGGCAGAATCGGAGCGTTACATTTAAAAGTTCTTTTATTTATAACATGAAATAACTATTGAAACAAAACAATAACTTTATTTATTATTTGTTTTAAAAAGAGAATAAAATTGCTACTTTTGGCACACCCAATTATGAAAATAGAATAATAAAACCTCAATAAATGCTCGTTTCCAATTTTTGAAACAAAGCGCTTCTTAAGATAAAGAACTGTATTATTATTTAAATTATTAGAATAATTCATGGGTTTAATTTCTTGTAACAAACATTTACATTTATTATATTAAACAACGTTCTGAAATTTCTTCGGAAGTTATGCATCGATCATTGAGAATCTCTCGCTCAACTTTCCACTTCGAACTTCCTCATTACTTTTTTGGATTATTTAGACTATTATCACGGGAAATTAAAAAAAAAAAAAACATTTTGATTTATAAAATACGACGTGTCCAATAAGGTTTTACTTTACACGGATTGAAAACAAATATTTAAGCTTTAAAAAAAATACTCTATTTGGAAGAGAAATTAAATTTTTCTAATTTATCTAATTTTTTTTTCTACGTACATTATATTATAAGTCATCACTGGGGTTATAAATCTTAACACCTAATACAGATAGATACATTTAATTTATGATCAACATTTATACTTGTTTTAAAAACTGAAATAAAGAAAAGAAACAAAGACAATACACACAGGCACGACTTATCAGCCATCACGGCTAAATTTTGACTCCCCAGGAGGAGCTACTCGCTTAAGGACGATTTGGAAATTCTCCGTCACAGCATAATCATCCTTGAAAATAAACACCAAATTGATTTCAAACTCTGTAAAAAATCGAAGCCATGACAATTTGGAAAACATTGGGTAAAAATCTTCAAAATAAGTACCAATTTTGAAATTCTTCGTAATCAGAGTCGGACATGTAAACAATCTTGGCAAAATCATGTAAATTGGAATCTCTAGCTGTGGACAGACATTGCCATCGGCAATTTGAATGGTTTGTATTTCAGTGGCATCTCGGGAGTAACCTTCATCACATCCACAAGTCTCAACTCGAACCAACTGCAGTTCGATGGACTTGATTGCTACTTCAGTATGCTGGACAGACACCTAGAGCAAAGAAAGAGACAGTTTCTTCATAACCAACCCTTTGACAAATATTGCACTTTTATTCAAATTACATGTCCAGTTATTGGCTTTGTCACACAACACTCAGTTTCGTCCAACTTGCCTGTGATCAGGAATCTTGGAATTGATATCCTTTCTTTGGCAGATTTCTGCAACGATTCTGGACTTATGCTGAATGCCACTTCAGTGGGTGGTAGCTTTTTGGCGTCCACAATGTTTGGCTTGTATTGGATGCAGAATTGTTGCGTTTTTTGGAGGCTCTTGGCTAGGAAGCTTCTTTTGACATCACACTTAAGTTGGTAGTTGATGTTCACGAATACACCGTGATATGTTTCGTACAGGATTCGTGGTTCCTTTGTGCATACCAATGGCAGTTCAAAATGAAATTCCGATAAACCTTGAGAGAGTTTTCCCGGGGCACTCAGCTCCAAATTGGTATTGAGTAGTTGGATGGGCTTAACTGAGTTGTAGAAAGCCTCGAAAATGCCAACATTTTTTGTACTTAGCTGAAGGTTGACGATTCCCTCCATGGACAAGTAGATTCCGTCGTGCTTGGCCTCTGTGGGGCAGTTGAATTGGACGACTCCGGTAAGCATTTCCTAGGAAAATAGGGACTTATTTAGGGAGGGGGATCTTATTTTAATGTTTTATGGCAACTTACTCCTTCATAGTATATTTTATTTTCGCGCTTTAGTTTAATTTCGAAGGGTATTGCACTCATTTTTGTGTTTTTTTATTTAATGGGAGGAAATTAAAATTGATTTTCGTTTTTCGATGCACTTTGCCAGCTGAAAATTTGTTAAGATGACATTTCAGTCAATTTTGTGTTGTTTGTTTTGCTCATGTCATTCGTTTGTAGCTGCCTCTAGGATGTGTTCAAAAATGTGGCTGCCACCAAAGATAAGATTTATCAATTTCCGTGATGGGATTATTAGCAAGAAGTTGCATTTTGGGAAGTCAACTTTTTTGGCAGCTGTCCTCATTTAATATTTGCCATTGTTGTAATTCACGACAAAAATAGCCAACATTTTAACATAACTGCTTAAAGTTTTAGAGAAAATCTACCTAACCTTGTTATTTCTCGAAGTGTTGACGATAATTGGCCACCGAGATCATCTGATCTAACATCCTAAGAGCCTGTTCCACAATATAAAAGTAAATTTAAGTAAGTCTAATTAGATGTTAATGTGTCAAGTAACGTATGGGTTGGTTTAAAAAGCTAATAATATGGATAACTGACAGTTAAGAGTGTAAAAAGTATTATCATCAAGAGAAACGTGTTTCGTAATTTTTTTTTAATCAAATGGATGTCCTTTTTCAAACCTTATAAAACTTATTCGATATGTTTTCTTACATCCTTATGAAGCCATTCAAAATACTTCAATTGAAAACAAACTGTACAGAATCTATGGACGGAGTCAACTTTAGGGCTCATTTTTGCTTGAAGAAAGAAATATTGAGTCATGCATTGCTCTTCATACAATAAATATAACCATGTTTAAAGTTTAAAATAAAAATAAATAGCTTTTATTAAGCTTAACTTTTAAAAACGAAAATAAAGGTGCAAGCAATAAGCTCCTACTTTATTTTCGCATTTAATTCTATGTATTAAAAACGAAACATTTTACAGAATCACCCTATTTTTCACATCATGAATATGACATCCCTGACTTTGTTACTGACATTTAAAACTTCAAAACAAACAGCTGTTCTGAAAACTTCATATCTTTTTTCTTCCTATTTTATAACGAACATTTGGTCGAGTAATTTTTGTGCGTGAAAACAAAATAAAAACAAATCCCATTTCAAAGATGTTACGAAAATCCGCGGAGCTCCTCCGCCCCATGCAGTTGACGCGACACATCCGGGTTGCCTCCTTGAAATATCAAGAATTCGACCCCAACGAATCCCGTCTGCCGGACAAAATCAAGCGTGAAATCGATGCCTCAAAGAAAACTCTTCAATGGCGAACTCCAATCGGAGATCGACCAGGTGATTGGAACTCTAAGTTGAAAACATTTGCTGACATGGAACAAACAGCGGACTACATAACCATGATGCAGAAACCAATCGATCTAAGTCCGAAAGCTCTGAAAGAGTGGTGGACAGAGAGGAGAGAACGCACAGAGAGATTCCTCCAACAATACGTGGTCGAGCGTCATGAGCAACTGGGCAATGAGCTGGCCGCAGCACATTTTATCATTTTCCGAGGAGGTTCTGTGAAATTCCATCACGAACGAGATTGGAAGAGAACCGACGAGGAAGGTGAATATAATCTGCCAACAAAGTTCCACCCGGCATGGAAAGTCGAAGCCATAAAGTGTGACAACATGACTTTGTATTACGAGGGTCTTGAGAACATTCGGTGCTTGCCAAACCTCAAATTTCTCTCGTTTCGAAATGTAGCAACTTTCGACGACTGGTGCCTGGATCGAGTGTCAGGATCTGAATTCTGTCGGTTAGAAGTGCTCGATCTTTCCGGAACACAAGTGACCGCCAATGGACTACAATGCCTCTACAGAATACCCACAATGAAGCTCCTCATATTAGACGATCCAAAGGCGTCGGTAGAACTCGAATTGTCTTGCGCCCTCCTGGAGGAGGCAATACTCAATTTAAAGATTTTCCATGCCAAGGACATTCATGGTGAAGCAGAAAAAGAAAGCAGTGAAAATACCTCCTAAATTAGTATTTTGAAAAAATATATAAAATCTTTAAAACTTTATTGTTGACTATTTGGGTTTTGTTTTCATGTACTCGGCTTTGATTTGCTCTCGGTTTTCCGGTTCTGGCAAATAAGGGACGATTCCTCTCGCCCGACGATCTGATCGAACTTTATTCTATAAAAAGAATTATTGTGAGACTATATTCAAAACACAGAGATCTCCAATTTTACCCAAAAATCTTTACAATTGTTGTAATTTGCAAAGAAAAGTTCGCATTTCTCTCGATCGAAATTGTATTTGTTCAAACACTTGTACGACAGTTCTTGTTCCTATGGGAAGTGAAAATGAAACGGACTTATTTATGAGTTTTTGTTGATATTTTTACCTTCAAACAAGGATTATCTCTTTCAGCGTTTGCATTGCGAGGCATTTTTAAGCTTAATTGGCCGCAATTTGTTGAAAATTCAAGTTGTTTTTGTTATATAAAAATAAATCAACATCACGAAATTCCTGAATTTTGGGATCTCAAAAGGTGATACCAATTCGATTTTCTTTATTTTATCTTGACAGTTGTTTCGATAACAAGTTATGGCTGGTCTACATTTGAAAATTGTGCATTTAAGGTATCGGCCGCACCAGAGAATAATTGAACTTGTCAAACATCTTTTTTTGTTTCCGAAAAATATGACCAAATGGAATTGAAAATGACCATTTGACCAAGTGAAAAAATAATGACCAAATTTGGTCACAGACTACCAATGTGGCAACCGTGGGTTGGGTATACCGAGCGAGCTATGAAAGTAGAAATGAAAGATATCTGTCAAAATAATGCACAGATTTAAAAATCCGAAAAATCTTCGTGTAATAATGCGCGAATCACCGAATGACTCTTCAAAACAAAATAGCCAATTAATGCGCATTAAATACATGCGCTGTGTAATACCGGACTAAAGTAGTATTCACATGAGCACGACCAACGAACGACGAATGAATTACAAAATGTGAGTTTATATACTTTTGAAGACATATTTCCACACAAATTCTTAACAAAACGATAGCAATATAGTTTCTATTTGATTTATGATACATACTTTTACTTTACATTATAATGTATTAATAAATTTAAGAAAACAAATTTATTCGTCGCGAAAAAAATTATAGTTGATACGAACTGTCAAACTTTATTCGCGTTCCACATTATCCACACTCGCAACGAATAAAATAATCGCTCGAACTTAACCTAAAAAATCATTCTTGTTTTGGTTTCGGTGGTGTATGGTGTTCGGCTGTGGCTTCATTCGCGACGAATTAAAAACTCTCATGTGAAAGAAACGTCAAAATCGACGAATATTCGTTCATTCGTTGGTCGTTGGTCGTGCTCATGTGAATAGTCCTTAAGCTCTTGACTTGCTTAGTAACAACTTAAGCTTAGTGTACACGATTGCCAGATCTGCAAATATTGCCAGATCTGCCACTGAAAAATTTGTCTCGAATGACTGACAATCGTGTACACACCAAATTAATTTGCAGACAAATGGTTTGGCTCCTAATTTGCAGAAAAATATCTGCCAATTAATTTGTAGATTTCTGGCAATCGTGTACACGCAAGCTAACAACCGTGTACACACCAAATAGATTTGCAGAAAAATTTGTTCATCAATCATTTTGAAGACAAATGAATTTGCAGATGTGGCAATCGTGTGTACACAAAATTCACCAAATTTTTTTCATTTTCTGACGTTTCTTCAAACGTCTGACAATGAATAAATTTGCAGATGCCGTTTGAGGAACATTTGCAAATTTTTTCATTGGCAGACAAATTTGGAGAAAACTACTAGGTAAATTTTAAGTTGTTTTTTTTTCATTTCAAAAAAAATGTATAAAAACGTTAACATTTACTCAAAATAGTCGGAACTGCTACGTTTTTTCCATTTATCTTACTTTTTTAAGTTTCACTTTGTTTCAGTAGCTTTAAAATTTTCTGACCGATGCGATGTGTGACAAATTGTCACTGACAATGAGCTGAAAATAAATTTGCAGATCCAAAATTTGATTTGGTGTGTACACGGTTGGCAGAAAATCTACAAATGTTTGCAAATCTATTGCTAGCTATTTGGCCAAATTAGTTTGTCGAGATTGTCAGACAAATATTTGGCAACAGATTTGCAGATGTTTGTTGATATATGAAAACCGTGTACACACAAATTGAAATTTTCAGTACATTGTCACACATTGTCAGACGTTTGCAGATCTGACAATGATTGTCAGACCTGGCAATCGTGTACACTAAGCTTTAGAAAGAGTATAGCAAACATCTATGAATATGCCTCCATATGACTAGTGAAAATGAAATTAAGTGACAAAAGCTTGGCTACCATTGATATCATCTTATTAGTTGTCAAAATCATTCCCTGGTTTCATTTTATATTTTTTATATTTTGTATTTACTTAATAAAGCCGAAACAGCAAACGAACAACGAAAGTTGAAAATCTGAAGAGTCGTAAAAGGCAAATGAACGCAATACTGAATGACACTTCAAAAGAAAATAAACGAGAACAAATTAGATACATTCGTAATGTATTACCGAACCAACAAACTACTTATCGTTCTCTACACCATATCTTCGGATAAGCAAGAATTATCAATGGACACGTGAGCAAACGTCAAAATTGTATCCACAGTTGCATACATAATTAAATAAGGTGACTCAACAATCCGTTTGCAACTGGTATCTAGTGGCTCACAACTCTCAACTATTTCTGTGTGCGAATCATGTCAGGTGGCGATCGATGGTGGGGACCTTCAGTTTTAATACCGATTACGACAGTCTAATTTGAAAAAGCAGTTTTCGTGACAGCAATTACTCGTGAAAAAATTTTAGGTGGCACAGGCACCTAATATTTTACTTAGACCAAAATCTACGAACGCATCCGTTCTATTCAGTTCTCATCCTATTTTCAAAATGAAAAACCAGGAAATGAAAAAAAAAACAAAGTGAACAAAAGTTATTCACGATGTTTTCTTTCTTTACTAACTTTAAAGTTTTTTTTTAATTTTATAGAGTTAAAATTTGTTCTGGTCTGAATTTCAATAATTGTTGTTTATTTTTATTCTAGCTGTACTATAAAAATAAATACTACGAAACAAGCTAATGATTTTCCTATGAAAACCATAGTTTCATCAAAAGTATTTTTTCTTGGCAGATAACTCTGCGATGTTGATATGATGTGAACACCGCTTTTCTTTTCTTATCGATTACACCCTTTCATAATCGCTACTTTCACTTCTCAATGTTGGCACTACTGAATTCTCCATCACTCTATTTCCAACCGTTCCGCCTTTTGTCTTCTGTCAACCATTTTGTAAAAAGAAAAAAAAATACTACATATTTTTCCATCACTTGTCAAACGTTTACCTAATCCGTAGGCCAAATTTTTTCGTCTACGATTTTGGGAGGTTTTTCTTTTCTTTTAATTTAACTTTTTACTTAATTTATACTTAAAAATAGTTGATAATCTTTTCTAAAACATTAAATCAAGTGAATTTGCATCACACAACATCGCAATTCACTCTCAAAATAGAGAACAATAACCACACAAATCTTCAACAAAAATGACTCATTACGATAATTCAGGCAGCGAAGATGGCCAACTTCGGAGCCCTGGCGATACACATTTTCTCAGGTGGGTATTTAGCTTCGTGAAATCCATGAAAAGCGATGAAAATAATCAAAATATTATCAAAACAGTTAATAACTTCTTAAGAAGTTTTCTCATCTTCATCCAAATACAAAAGATTAAAAAAGTTTAATTAAGTTTTACACAAAAAAGAACCAATAAAGTAAAGTAAATTCCTTTTTTTTGTCACTATCTCGTGTCTTGTGTACCTCGATACGTTTCGAGTACCGAAACAAATACAAAATCGCTTTTCATGGTCGCGGAAGCAAAAATAAAAATTGTTTTTCTCCTCTCTTGTTCCTGGCTTTTGGCTATAATAAATTATAATATGCCACTAAAATAGACAAAAAAAACACAACCACGTTATATTATTTAAAATAAAAATACATAAACACATTTTTTACCTATCATCTTAAGCATATTTAATTTACTTGAGTTTTTTCATTGCAAATAGGCCAGAAAGTGTGTACATGTCCAATGACCGATGCGCGCGATGGCCACACGATCTCTCTAAAATTAAAAAAAAGTTAAAATTAAAAACAAAAAAACATCTTTCCTAATGCGAAACAAATACTTTCTCGAGACGAGTATTGTTTCCAATAAAAATAAAAAAAAATTAAAAATTTGTGTACCTAAAATCGATTTTAGAGTAATGCAACGAAAAAATCAAATCGGGTTCAAGCAACGACGACGACGACGAGGCGAGGCGATGCGATAAAACTCGAAACGAAACGGATGGTTGGTGGCTTGCAGTGGTAATGTGGCGTGGTGCTGGTGATTCTGGTGTTCACGAACTCGCTAAATACCCCGCTTGTACCGCTGCTCGTAATCGAATTCGTCGAAATCGAAATCAAAAAAGAAATCGTCGAAATCTCGTCTATGTTAAACTCGTCAAACTTCACGACTTCATTCTGAATAATGGTGGTAAATTTGAATTTGTTTTATATTTGAAAAAACTTAAATAAATGTTTCTTCTGCTGACAAAAACTGGAGATGAGATTTTAGAGAGTGCTTTGGTAGCTAAATTGTGGCGCATGTGGAATGCTTCGATTTGCATTAATTAAGCCACATAAATAATTGCAAACAAAAAAACAAACAAAATAAAACAACAGCTGCTGTCAACTGGATACTTCCAACTCCTCCTTCATGTGGATGGTCTTCGTCTTTTTGGGTGAGTCTTTTGTGTTTTTTTGATACAAAACAAACAAAAATATATCTACTATTTACCTAGAGGAATGTTGTGTGTGTGTAGAAGATTATTTTATCGATTTAACTCGGGTCAGACGACTTGAGAATGAGATACCTACATATCAACATATGTACCTACATTCAAGTCTAATTGGTTTTGGGTATACCTACTATCATGATGTATGATACTTATTTTCAAATCGATTTTTTTTCTGTTCGTTTCTTTATATTTTTTAAATTTTTGTTCTTGTTTTCTTTGTTGGAGCAACATGTAGTATTTTGATTGTATTGCTGGAGTTTTGTTTGTTTTCCTTTGTGAATCATTTTTTGTGTGTCCTTGTTTTCTTCAATGAATTTTTTATTTAGAAATTAAGGACGATATGTTCAAATTGGATTCAATCCATCGTGAATAATTTAACTGTCTATCAAACAGGAAGTTATTAAGTATTCATCTAAAATTCATTTTTAAAAATTTCTTTCGAAACAATAAATCACAAGTTGTGCTATTAACGATTTAATGAAACATAATTGATTATTTTAATTTTATTTTGTAAAAGAATACCGATTGTACCACTTTATAATATTTAATTAGAAATATTCTGCTTATTCCTTCTTATTGTTCAGAAAACGATAAGTTTCAAAAACTTAATTTTATATGAAACAAAATTTCACCTGCGAATTTTTAAACAGAAGTGTTTCGGGTCTTCTTTGATTGAAGGTTGTACAATTTTAATATTTCTAATAACATCTTTTTCTTTTATCTTCATGGCCTTTTTTTTCAACATATTTTGTTATTTAACTCCTTTTCTTTTTTGAAACAAAGAATTCCACTCAATGATGCTAAAAATATGTATTTTATAAATTATTGACTTGAAACAAAACAATATGGATGAATATAATGAATATGAATATGAATATGAATATGAATATGAATATGAATATGAATATGAATATGAATATGAATATGAATATGAATATGAATATGAATATGAATATGAATATGAATATGAATATGAATATGAATATGAATATGAATATGAATATGAATATGAATATGAATATGAATATGAATATGAATATGAATATGAATATGAATATGAATATGAATATGAATATGAATATGAATATGAATATGAATATGAATATGAATATGAATATGAATATGAATATGAATATGAATATGAATATGAATATGAATATGAATATGAATATGAATATGAATATGAATATGAATATGAATATGAATATGAATATGAATATGAATATGAATATGAATATGAATATGAATATGAATATGAATATGAATATGAATATGAATATGAATATGAATATGAATATGAATATGAATATGAATATGAATATGAATATGAATATGAATATGAATATGAATATGAATATGAATATGAATATGAATATGAATATGAATATGAATATGAATATGAATATAAATATGAATATGAATATGAATATGAATATGAATTTTTAAATTATGCGATAACAATTTTATCAGCTCTTTGAATAAAAAATCTTTTGTTTTTAATCCCTGATTCACTATCAGCATTTTTATGAATGTAGTTTATGCAAATCATGTCGTCTCGTTCGATTAAATATTTATAACATAAGAACTCAAACTACGTATGATACGCGATTAAAAAAAAAACAAGATTTTATCTCGTAGTAATATGAATGTATATAATAATTGCATCAAGTGATTAACATTCATGCCTATTACCGGTGTCGTCTCATTTTTTCGACGACTATCGTTTTCTTTGTCGTGTCGTTTTTTAAGTGGCATTCTATAACTTTTTCGACGCGACTATTTTGTAGCAGATTTTTAAACGCTGAAAATGTATCAGAGATCTGTCAAACTGAAATCAAATTATAAATCATTTCATTACTCGATATTCAACAAATGTGTTTTTATTAAATTATTACCAAATAAATAAATTATTAAAATGATAAGTGTTAAAATGTATTACAACATAAGCAGCGATAGTGATAATGGTGAAGAAGGTAGAGAGCGAAATATTGCAAAGGCACAATTAATTGTACAAATAGGATGAAGCGTCGGCATCTGCATTTGTAGCCTGAATTTGCTTTGACTTATGAATGTCCGGATCATGAAGACGTTGAAGTACTTGGGAGCTGCGATGCACCAATTGCATTTCCACTCAGGCTTAACCATCTATTTATATTTAATTAGATTTGCAACAGCATCCTTAAGGGCAGATAGGATGTGCAATTGGTTTGGCCCTCCTCTATACAAATTTGAATTACAAACGAATTTGTTAATGGTTTTTGTTGCGAGTCTTAAAAATTTCCACTTATGATGAAAATCGTAATATTGCTCAATAAGTTAACAAAGACATAATAAAATACAATCCTGGTCTTATATGCTCAATCAAAAAAGAAACGAGGGTTGATGTACCAGCAAATTGAATGCAGTTTATTTCTGGTTGTTTGAAATAATTTTCTTTACATAAAACAAGAATGCTTTAAGAAAAGTATGTAATTAGTTCTTCAAGTACCTTACAAAATTTCACTACATTTACAACGTTATAAATTATTATTTAACTATCACAATAATTGAATACAAACAACTTCTCCAATGTTAAATAAATAAATCAGGTGGTACAAGAGTCAGTTGAGAACTAAGTTCTAGTGACTTAACAATATCAACCATTCCTGTGTGCGAGTAATGTTGTTAGGGATGAAGGGGACCTACAGTTTTAACCCGATTTTGAAAGGCTTATTCTAGAAAGCATACCCAAGACCTCAGGCATGACAGCGGTCGTGTATCTCACACTAAAGAGGTTGTCCACGTTCCTTAATTGTGGTATATGATATATAGCGGTATATGTCCATTATTTTCATACAACAAAACTCTTACGTTCTTAGCAACTGGTTTTAATTCAACAAATATATGACAGTCCGACGCACTAACCACCACCCCAAGGGTTTCCAATGTTTGCTCCCGAAAAAAAGCAGTACAATGTTTGTAATTTATTTTGTTTTGTTAGTATTAACTTATTCTTCAAGAATAAGAAAAATACAATTTGCAGCAATTTTGTGCTGTTTAGTATATTTATGTTGATACAATCGTCTTAATAACTTCTGAAAGCATCTAATTGGTGAGTCCAACAAGTGTTACTGGGCGAAACGCATTTGGATTACAAACAAAATTTAACCCATAAGTCACTAGGCCCTAGTTCCTTGTTAACAACAAACTGTGGCTGCACCTAATTTATTTATTTTATAATAGTTTACTTAATTTGTTCTTAACCTATTATTTTATTTTAAATCGTATCAATTAATTTCGCCCCGTATGTGGTTTTGAAAATTATCTTACTCAAGGTATAGGTAATTACTTTTATAGTAGCTAGTTACAAACAACTACTTTTTATAAATATTAATTTTAAAAAGCTTATGCTCGTCTGCCTTAAAAAACAATATGTAGACAATTCAAGCAAATAATTAAATGGGGCAATACTTATTAAATACGAGTACCATCCATTTTCTAGTACCCATTTTTTTGTTGGCTTTATTTGAGTAAATGCGCATTAAAAAAGGTTCGGTATTATTTGAAAATAGCATCGTCTATTTTATTTACACGTGTACATCTCTAAATAGATTTATTCATCACGTATTATGCACGTGACACAGATTCACATGAAATTGAATACAAAAAAAAAAAATAGATTTTATTGCCTACGCATTTATTATGAATCTGTTACGATCTCCCCATTCAATATTTTATGTATCAACAAGATAGAAAAAAGTTTCATATTAGGATTGGCTCTTTTCAACATATTAAGTATAAAGCCGTTCCCTCACTTGTTCTTATTATTATTTGTTTTCCAGAAGTTTATATTTCTTGATACTTATTTCAGATTATATGAAAAGGTGTGCAATCAATAATGGAAAACGAAAACAGACAGATGAAAGTGACGGCAACTGCATGTCCTCGATAACCTTAAGTATCATTTTCGTACATCTTATTTTTCGCGTGGCTCTAAAGATAAAAGTCCTTTTGCTAATACGAATGCTAAATATTATAAGGACATATGTTGTAGTTTTTTTTAGCGTAAAATGTTACAATGTAAGCTCCAATGTTGAACTTATGCATTTAAGTTTCGTTAGACAATGTTAAGGCCAATAACCTTTTCTTACAAATTTGTGATTTTGTTGTTTCTTGCGTTTTGTGTGTTATTTAACGTCGGCTTGTAGGTAGCAAATATTAGTAATGCTTTAGTTTTTATTTGTCAAATGTAAAACAAAAAAAGCTTTTCAAGGTGGAATCTCTTGATGAAAACACCCTTAATATTACAACTATTGTCAAAGTTCAGGATACAAAAAAAAACATGCACCTTTATGAGCGGTATTTTAAATATTGTGTGACATTTGTCTCCTTAAGCATAATTTTTAGTTTATTTCCCATTCAACAAAAAGTATTGTTTCTTTAAAGTTATTATATCAATTTTGTTGCTTAGTTTTGGTATTTTAAAGCATGTATTTATAAATATTCATTTTTGTTTGGCTTAGTTTAGTGATTTCTAGATCGAATACCCCTTAACCCAGAAAAGTTCACTTTTAAGGTAAACTTGCGCAATTTTCCGGATCTAGTTTCAAAATTAAGTACAATGGGGCGTAGTCATAAAGAATTACTAAAGTCGTGATCTCTTGACCTACAGTTTAAGGCTTGTTGATTAAATAAGCACAGCTCTTATTCATAGTCAATTTTCCTGATGTGTTTAGTAAAACCATAGTTTAAGGTTGTATTCTACTACAATTATACTTTAAAAGGACAATTGCGATATCAATCGAAATTTTTATTTGATATACATAATTTATTTTTTCAGCTTTTCAATTCACTTTGATTTTAACAACTTAAACACAGCAATTGCTATGTTTATAGTTAATCCACAGATTAAGCCCCAAACTTAGGTTTAAATTTATTTAGAAATAGCCTAAACTCTGGGCTTGATTAATAACAGCTTAGCAGGACAACATTACTCGCACACAGGAATGGTTGAGAGTTGTAAGTCACTAGGCCATGGTTCTTCATAGACTGTTGCGCAACCTAATTTTATTTTTTTTTGGCAGGAGTTTAGCAAACATCTATGAATATGGCCCAATGTTATTGGTCTTTAAAATATTTGTATATCAAATTTGTTGTTTCTCCTCAAAAATTAACTTTTTCTGGGTTGCACGGTATCTGTCGATCTACAGCGACGATATTCCTGATCAGTATAAAAATTACTAAATCATTTTATTTAATTTTTTCAAATTACTAGCGTTTCTAATAATTTTTGTCAAAAACATCATATGTTTTTTTTTTTTCAAGTATTCCATTCACCTTGATTTTGAAAATCTAATTTTTAGAAATGAAAACAGAAAGTCAAACTAGATCACACGTTTTGGCAAATGACCAACAAGTATTTTTCTTGAATACATTTACCTCGTATGTTATACGCATTTTACACTTTTGTTTTTTAAATGTTTGTGGTTTGAATGAAACACGAAACGTTTCTTATTTGAGGGAATGTCTGTTTGAGATTGATACAAAATATAAAATTATGTTATTACTTAGTTTAAATTCCTATTTGCAGTCCAAATAAAAAAAAATGTAAAATTCAAAATAAAATTATGACAAATACAAATTTTCTCTTAATTTTTTCTCACTTAAGTTAAATACATTTAGAGTTTAAAAGCAACCAACCTTTAGCTAAATAATAAAAGCTATATTTTATATGAATACATAGATAGAACATGAACAACAGCATTTTGTATATTCTTTAACAGAATTCTCCACCTACATTTTGTAAAAATAAAAATAGTATTGGTTTTGGAAAAGTAAAAACTCTTTAAATCAATCCTTGAGAAATGCACTTAGTCTAAAAAATCTCCGTACAGCAGTCTAATTTAAGTATTTTTTTGAAAAAAAGTACTAGGAATAAATGTAAAATCCAAAGCGGTAACATTGGAAAAAAGCTAGTTTCCACCTTCCACTTTTTACTAAATTTAAAAAAAATTGTGATTGTGATTTTCAAAACCCTGTTTTTAATATATTGTTATAGTAAATATTTTATATCGAATCGACAAAATGAAAGCTGCTATACGGAATCTTTTTGGACTATGTGTACGCAAAAAGGCTCACAATACGTTTTTTTAACTATGTACGTCTGTTTGCCTTTACTATACCCAACATAATTTGTTTTAAAATATATAAGTCAATCGCTAAATGTAACCATGATAATGAGCACTACGCTTTTTGATTAATATTTTTATTGTATGTTTTTGATTTGTTACATCGACTTTTGTAATAGATATTCATGGATTCTTGTTTTTCCCATATTCAGGAATTAAAAATGTGATTTCTTTCTCTTAAAAAACGATAGAGGCAGCCACTTTCAAAGCGACTTTCACTTCATCAAACGATCGTTTTTTTTTTTTTATTTTACACCACACGGCCCAGTTTGTTCGGACCAATAATTTGTATTTTTAATACAAAACAGTAATTTAAAGAACTTTTTCTAAAGATAAATTTAAAATTTAAATCGGTGATATTTAAGTTAAAACATTGATTTAACTAAGCTTTCAAAAAATATTTTGTCTTGGATCTCTGGTTTTAACCATGCAAACATAATCTTCACATTCAGGCTCTTATTACGAGAAGCGAATCGAACGTTCGACTGAAAGCGAACGTTTTTGACATCACTCACTTCGTGAATATCATTCAATATATTCACGATAAGTCGATATAATATTAATATATTCACTTCAAAAGTCGACTTTTTTAGAAAAAGAGTTATTAACCCATTTGAACGTCGAAATTCACCCATCTTAATTTTGATATATATTGGATTTCTCAAACGTTCGCTTTAAGGGGGTATTCTGGTCTAGAGACATGAATTTTAGGTAATTTTTGAAGTGCTGTAGAAAAAAGCAAGCAACAATTTTACCATCAATTTTTGTATACATTATTTATTTACATTAGAAGCATACAAAAAAAATAAAAAAGTAAAAAAAAAATCAAAATTCCATTAGTTATCAGCTGATGGAGCGGTGCGTCTGAAAAATTTGGTGCGTGACCATACCCACGAATTTAACTCTCCTAGAAATCTGAAATCAAAAACTAAAAAAGATTATTAATCTACAATAATGTCGCAATGTCTGGAACTACGGAAAAGTTACAAACATTTTTTTTTACAAAATGGCGACTGTCTAAAGAAAAATAAAAAAAATTTACAATTTTTTTGAACATTCTTCGATTTGTTAAAAATAGTAAAAATTGAAATTTGGGGATGGCCGTAGTTCCGGACGTAGACAAGTCCCTAAAGAAGACTCTCTTAAAATTTCAAGTAAATCGGTTCGGCAGAACCTGAGAAATCGTGGGTATCAGATTCAAAAAGACAGTTCTGAGAAAAACGCGTTTAAAGTACCCCATTATGTCTTTTGTTCTATTAGTTGCAGCCCAACCGATTTGGATGGCTGCTCAGCAAAATACTTATTTCTCCGAAAATAATTTGAATTTGGGAAAATCCTCTCGTAGACATATTCTTGAATAGTTAAACTATGAAAATATGAAAAGAAAAAAAATTGATTTTTTTTTAATTTCTAGACCAGAATACCCCCTTAAGTCGAATGTTCGATTCGCTTCTCGTAATAAAGGCTATAATAAAATAAATTCGTAGAAACGAGGCAAAACTGTTTTTCTTTTTCTTCATAGAAATTTTTAAGAACTATGTATTCATTTTGTATGCTCTAGCTACCTTTTCAAAATTTTATTTTTTTTCAGAAACTATTTTTAATCAGAAAATTATAATTACACAAAAATTCCAAAAACTTCAATTACTTTAATATTCATATTTTATTTTATGTATGTAAGTAAGCCTTTGCAAGTTTTGTTTTAACAGCATTCTGCTTATTGATGAAATGTTGCAACAATTCTATGGATCTAACTAAAAAAGCTCTTTTTATCTTTGAAAAGAGTTGAATATTTCGAATTGAAGTATAACAGGAGTTAAATTCACCTAGCCTCAGAGTTACTGACGTACTTCTATGCACGGATGCATTGTCTAATTATCCATACTACGCAAATGTGGATTACTTTATTACACTCTGCCTTTCCCCTGCTATTCAGGAATTCAAAACTGAAAAGACACCCTCTCTCCCTTTCTGTATTTTAAAAATAAATAAATCGTAGGCGCAACAGTCCGTTGAGAACTAGGTGCTAGTGACTTACAACTCTCAACCATTCCTGTGTGCTCTAGTAATGTTGCAAGAGATGGAAGGGACCTACAGTTAAAATCCGAATTGGCTAATTTGAGAAAGCACTTTTTATGACAAGAATTATTTTTGAAGGAATTGTAAATTCCTCAGAAGAGGCAGTTACCGTAAACAAAACTTATATGGCACAGGCAGGGATCGAACCCAAGACCTCTGGCATGGCACTCCAACGCACTTACAGTCCCTGGCCATATTATTAGACGCACTTTAGATTTTATTCAAAATCTTAATTTCCAGGTATTTTAATCTGGTTTTCGTATGCAGAATATAAACTACTTCATAGAAAATATGCAACAGATTTAAAGAATTCTTTTTTTAATTTATATTTTCAGTTTTTGTTTTTTTTTTGTTATTTTTGAAGTTTTTTCAATATTTTTTGTTGAACCTCCTTTTGCTTTAATAAGAGCCTTAATTCTGCGCGGCATACTGTCAATGCATGTTTGACTGTTTCCTGCATTTCTGGGTGGTAATTCCACACGTGAATTACTCTTTCAATAAGTGACCGCATCTTTAGCTACTTCCCTCTTCATCAGCTCCCACACGTTTTCAATTGGGTTCATATCAGGGCTGTTTCCCGGCCAGTCCAACAGAGGGATGTTATCTTCCCTCAAATAAGTTTTTATTAACCGGGCCGTGTAACATGGAGCTCCATCTTGAATAAAAATGTAACCATACATCCAGTCTTGAATAATATGGCCAGGGACTGTATAAGAGTAAACAAATCCTCTTGAGTGTTGCTTAATGGTATTGCTAGGCTAGGCGTGTGGGAATTAGTATCGTGAACTTTTTTTTAATTTGTAGTTTTTGAGATAAATGTTTACTTTTTTTAAAGTTTTGCGTTTGGTTTTCCTTCATAACAAAATGATTGTGAATGAAAATTCGGTCTTTGTTTATAAAAAAGTAAAAATATGTAAACAAATGTAATATAATTTTTTGTCAGCATTTACACACACATTTATAGTTCGTCATCAGGCTACGAAAGAATATAATAAATTAAAATTTACAATGCAGAAGCAAACGCAAATAATAATGTAATAATAAGATGTTCTTCTGTTTCCATTGTACCTGTTAACCCTTTTTTCCCGAAGGTATCAATTACATTTTGTACAAATGGATTTGGTTTTCTTCGTTAAACCTCAAGGAACATGTCAGGAAAGTATCAACTTTGTGGCTCCACAGCAAAACGACTACGAAACTAAAGGGTTAATTGAAAGATTGTTGTTTAACGTTTGAAGTTTTTTAAAATGGCTGCATTCAATCTCTTGTTGGAGTGGTTATCCTGAATATCTGGATTTTTAAACATATTCTTGCACTAGTTAGATACCTAAACTAAAATACCTTGCAAAAAATTACAACACAAATTCTCAGCTGGCAAACATTTAGATTTCGAAGTCCAAGATTATAATTAAAAACAAATTTGAATGAGTAATTTTAAAAATTCAATGGAATTTTACCGAAAACTATTCGCATTCGAAATAACTGGGGTTCCTCCTTGAACCATATGTTGAAACAGTTTTTCTGTCAGATACCCACATATACCACAAATTCTTATATAACTTTGGATTTTTTTATGACATCCCAGCTGTTTTAGATCAGTTGTTATTTTACACGTAAAACACTAAGAAAAGGGTATTTGGGTACCCTATTCGTCTGAGATTGAACGTAGCCAGTTATAACGTTGTATGGTGAAAATTCTTCTCTATAGCAATGAGTTCTGCAACTCACTTTTACTTTTACTTGAAACAAAATCGAAAAATATTCAACAAAATCCATCTCGATTCAATTGAATTATCGTCTAAAGCTTGTATAGATTTGACTTCAAAGATTTGATGACATTGTTTTAATAAAAATTAAATTAACTATTTTATTCATTTCTCGAAATGTAAAATATTTCATGGCATCTGTTTTTGTTTAACTTGAGTTTTTTAAAAATCTTAACATTTGTTTGGTAAACTCAGCAAAACATGTTTAAATAAAAACACCTTATCACAGGCAAGAAGATTCTTGATACGAATTATCCCAGAAAGTGTCACTTTTTCGTTACTAAAAAAAAAAAAAACAATTTTTCTTGTAATAATAATTTATTATATTTAATTTATCTATGACTAAGGCTGTGTTGCTTTTGTTGCTAGTTAAAGTATCTCTAAAATTGACTAATTAAAACATACAAAACTTAATCTTAGAACTCCAAATATAACAAGTAATCAATTTTTACAATGAATTAAAATATATCCACCCTACCCCCTTCTTGGACTAGAGTTGTGATGGCCTTATATTTAAAAAGTATATTTATTGTATTTCTTGCATGATGGTTTATTCCATAAATATTAAGCTTATTTTCTTTTTTCTATTTGACTTTTCTATTCTCTTTTCTTTTTTGTGAATAAATTGTTGAACAATATTTGTATAGCAAATAATTATTACACTTTGATCAAGATTTCATTTAAGATTAATAAATCCATATGAAGGAATATCCAGCCAGCTGTTGTTTTATAAAAATCGTCGACATTTCATAAAGAACTCTAAAATCTTTTACCACACAAAAGTAATTTATTTTTCTTCTTATATAATTTTTATTTATTTTTATTAAAATTAAAAAAAAAAAAACATAAATAATTAAATGCCATTGCGCTGTGTCGGACTCTACGACGTTTTGGACTCTGCGCACCAAAATACACACTCTTCAAGTCTGGGTACCAAGCAATGAGATTCAGCCATGGTCACGTCTCTAAATCTGTCATCGCCAAAAACTGAAGAACTCAACGTAGCGGAGAGTCTTGGACAAGAATAAAATCCAAAAAATAAAAAAAACAATTAAAATTTTTAACGTTTTCTCAACAGATGATTTTCCATAGCTTTCTTTTTTGTTTCTTTCTATGTTTTCAGTGGAGGCCAGAAGAATTCTTCAAAAGTCAACAATGATTTGAATGAAGATGACACAGATTCCTTAGATATTAAACCACCGCAGGCAACAATTCACCGCGACTTATCCGGAAAGCGGCGATCAGGCAAAGAGAAAAAACATTCCAAAGAACGCAAGCACAAAAGTGACCACAGAGACAGGGAGGATCGAAGGGAGCGAGGGGAGAAGAGCGATGGCTCGGCGAGTATGTCGGGAAGCATAGGCAAGTATCGAGGTGAACGGGACATGATGGTGGACGATCGCCGGTACATGAAGTACTACGACCGTGGTAGACCTATGTCCCATGGACAGCAACGCCGAGATCACCATTACGACAGAGGAACGCTCGGAGATGAGTACGAGTACCAAAATCGACACAAGCACCGCGATATGTACCATCACCATCAACAGTACCAACAGCCACCTCATCAGCGTTACGATTATCACTCACAGAGGAATTACATGGAACCGCCACCGTACGATACACGCCCCGAAGCAGAGATGCTCGAGCAAGATTTGCGAACAAGACTTCTGACCAAACGCCACAAGTATGTTAAAGAGTCCTCGGGGCCCCACAATCACCACGACAAGAGAAGCAGCCATGATTATCACCGGGAACGGAATGATGGTACCACCGAAAAGAAGAAGGAACCTATAATCGAGGTAATGGACAGCCCCGAGCAACAGGAAGCCCTTAAGAAAAGGCAACACAAAAAGAAGGAGAAATCGCACACAATAGAAGATCCAGAGCTAGTGGCGAGGAAATCCAAGCTTTTGGAAGCCGAACGCGAGATGGCAAAGAGAAAAGAATCGGCGCGAGAAGAACTAGAAGCCAGACGAGAGCTGCGCCGAGAACGCGGCGAAGACCAAATCATAGAAAAGGCACACAAAAGTGGTCACAAACGGTACCAATCCACAGAGGAAAAGGCTCTGAAGAGAAAGAAGCGAAAAGTTGAGAGCGACAATATTTCAGATGATGTTCTTTCGGATAATTCTGATGTTGTTAGCCATAACGGTGGTAAGGATGGTGATCAGGAAGACGACGAAGATAACAGCGATGCATCGTCGACGAAGTCGGAAAAGAAGAAAAAGAAGCACCGTAGGACAAAGGACGTTTCCGCCGAAAACTTTGACGTTTACAGCCACCATGAAGAGGATGATGATGACGACGACGATGATGATGACGACGATGACGAAGATGACGAGAGCGATTCCGATTCCTCTGCCGATTCTGATGCACGGAGTCACAAAAGCTACAATGGTGCTGCCGAAAAGACAAACAAGAAAAAAAAGCAAATTCTTTCAGATGAAGAAGGTATTCTGCCAGACGAAAGTCCGCTGTCAATAGGAAACCTGTCGAAATCACCGCACAAACACAAACCTAATAACTCCAGATCGAGATCGCGTTCCGACGCATCCAGCCGATCGAAGAGTGACAGTGAATTGGACGAAGATGACGAACGACGTTCAAGATCACGATCGCGTACCCGGTCGAGATCCCCACGGTCGCACACACGTTCGAGGTCAAGATCGATCTCAGGCAGCTCCAGATCCCGATCTAGGTCCCGCTCGTTATCACGATCTAAATCACGTTCCAGATCAAGGTCGAAGTCGCGTTCGGAGGAGAGAAACATGAAGAAGAGTGCCGAGGAAGAAGCCCGCAAGGGTGATCCCGATGTAATTCTCGACGAAAAAGACGTCCCGCGCAATGACAAAGGCGAGAAACTGCCAAACTACTTCCCCGGCATTCAGGGTTGTCGCTCCGTGGAAGAGTTCCAGTGCTTGAATCGCATCGAGGAAGGTACCTACGGGGTGGTCTATAGAGCGAAGGACAAGCGAACCAACGAAATTGTGGCCCTTAAACGGCTGAAAATGGAGAAGGAGAAAGAAGGCTTCCCCATCACTTCCCTGCGAGAGATCAACACGCTGCTCAAAGGGCAGCATCCCAATATTGTGACGGTAAGAGAAATTGTCGTTGGCAGTAACATGGATAGAATCTTTATTGTCATGGACTACGTGGAGCACGACCTAAAGTCTCTAATGGAGACCATGAAGCACAAAGAACAATCCTTCTTTCCCGGCGAAATCAAGTGTCTAATCCAACAGCTGCTGTGCGCGGTTGGCCATTTGCACGACAATTGGATTCTCCATCGGGACCTGAAAACATCGAATTTATTGCTCTCTCACAAAGGCATCCTGAAAGTGGGTGATTTTGGGCTGGCTCGGGAGTACGGAAGCCCGCTCAAGAAGTACACCTCCCTGGTGGTCACACTTTGGTACAGAGCCCCAGAGTTGCTCTTATGTTCGCCTGAGTACTCGACGCCAATTGATATATGGTCAGTGGGATGTATTTTTGGAGAATTCCTACAAATGCTACCACTGTTTCCGGGAAAATCAGAAATAGATCAACTCAATAGGATTTTTAAGGTACATAAGAAAAACACGAATTTCTCTATTTTTGTATTAATGTATTATTTTTTTTTATTTCAGGAACTTGGAACCCCAAATGAGAAGATCTGGCCCGGATACAAAGACCTACCCGCCGTAAAGAACCTGCTCAGTCAGAATTCCCAATTCACAGAATATCCTGTGTCCAATCTGCGTAAAAGGTTCATAAAGCGAACGACAGAAACTGGAATATCCCTGTTGCAGGGCTTGCTTACCTATGATCCCAAGCAAAGACTGAATGCCGAGCAAGCTCTGAATCATCCCTATTTCAAGGAGCTACCACTGCCCATTGACCCGTCAATGTTCCCCACATGGCCAGCAAAGAGCGAGCTAGGAGCTCGCAAGGCGTTAGCCTCCTCACCCAAACCTCCCTCGGGTGGTTCACAGTTCAAGCAGTTGGGTCACGATGATATTATCACGACCAAATCGTCAGGCGTTGCTTCGGGTATCATTTCGGGCAGTAAAAAGTCGGCGTCAAGCAGCAATACGGGATTTGTCCTAAATGCTGGAATTGATCAACGTCAATTGGCAATGGGGCCAGGGTTTAGTTTAAAATTTTAAAGAAAACAAAAAAAAAACTATCTTAGTTTTGTAAAATTGGATTTTTGGCAATGTAATTCTTTTTTTTAACAATTGATTGGAGATGAAAAAGTTTATTTTTTTCATTGAATCCCATTTTTTCCCGCCATGTAGAATGTAAATTTTTAAGTATACAAAAAAAAAAAAAAACAAAACTCGTTTCACAAATAAAACAAAACATTATTAAACTACATAGATGTCATCAAAACAAAACAAAAATCAGTCAGGTCCTGTGCATAATATGTGTGTCTTCAAAAAGAAATTGAAGACAAAAAGATAGATATGAAATAAAATAAAGTATGTAAGAAAAATTAATTTTTGAAAAAATACAAAAATGCAATGTTGTTTTAAATGATGATTTTTTTTTGTACTTGAAACAAAATATCCTTAACCAAAAGAAAAAAACAAAATCACAATTACTGATGTAATTCTCCTCTTTGGAATTGGTTTTGGAGACCAAAGATATTCAAACATTTTGGAATACAAACGTGTATAGTTTAGATCATTTATTAGATAAATGTTATACCATTATTAATACGCAATAGAAGAAAAGTAAATACCTTCTATTGACTTAAGTTCCTCAAAGAAAGTAATTAGAAGGAAATACTAAAGAATGAGGAATCCATATAGTTCTTTAAGGGACTTAATATATCTCAAGGTCGCAGTTTATCAATTACCCATGAGTGTATTCAGCGGCACTTAAATAAATGATTCCAAAAACAATTTGCATAAGATTTCTTAGAGGTTCATAATACTAACGGGAAAATAACAAATCGTCCAATGTGTTTAGGTGACCTTACAAAACTACACGTGGAATTTGAAATTCTGCAACTCACGACAGGAAAATGATTGGTCCAAAAACGTACAATCAATGTTAATGTAAGTTATACAGTACCGAGCAAAAAAAATGCAACCGAAAAAGTTGGTACAATCTTTAGCAAGAACTAAGTCATTTTAGATTATAATACTTTGAAATTTAGCATAAAATGTTCAAATTAATTTTTTTCTTTAAACAGATTTGAATTTTACCCAATCTTACTCCATGAAAATAGTAATTGTAAAAAATGTTCCTAAACTTGGATTTTACGCCAAGCAAAAAAAATGCAAATTCGTGGAAAAATTTAAAAATAACGGATTTATTCATCTTTTTTGAAGAAATTTTGTACTTAAATATTTTAATATTTTGTAGCGAAACCTTTATTGGCTATAATGGCGCGTAACCTTTTAGGCATTGAGTCAATCAACGACACCAAATAGCTCGCAGGTATTTGTTCCCATTCAGTCCTTATTTGTTCCATCAACTCGGTACAATTTGAATGATTTCGCTTCCTTATCTCCCGATCTACATGATTCCATAAATTCTCTATGGGATTGAGGTCGGGAGATTGTGCTGGCCAGTTCAAAACATGAACCCTCTTCTCTTCTAAGAAGTTTCTTACCAAACGGCTGGTGTGTTTTGGGTCGTTGTCGTGTTGAAATAAGCTGCTTTCAGGCATATTCGTCCGCAAATGTGGAAGCATATGGTCTTCTAAAATGCCCTTATACATTTGGGCATTCATCCGACCGCTTACTTGACAAATCGGGCCCACGCCTTGACGAGAAAATGAGCCTTTGAAAAAGCCAAACTACAAATTTGATTTCATGAATATTTTAAATTGCTAACCCACACCATTACTGACCCTCCCCCATGTTTAATTGTTGGAACTTGATATCTAGGGCTGTACCTTTGTCCCGGGGGCCTTCGCACATACCTAATGCCATCTGACGAGAACAAGTTGAACTTGCTCTCATCACTCCATAAAACTTTTGTCCATTGCTCACTTGTCCAATGCATATGGCGCTTTGCAAAATCTAGCCGTTTCTTCCTATTGATGGAACTGATGTATGGTTTTCTAGCTGGTCGTCTTGCATACAGTTTTGACTCCACTAATCCTCGCCTAACTGTGTGTACCCCTACGTTAACATCTAAATGTTCATTCAAGTCCTGAG
The DNA here is from genome assembly GCF_945859685.1 of Eupeodes corollae. Lineage (NCBI taxonomy): Eukaryota > Metazoa > Arthropoda > Insecta > Diptera > Syrphidae > Eupeodes > Eupeodes corollae. The sequence continues at coordinate 282,173,454 of NC_079147.1, forward strand.
TAACTTCCACTGCAGTTTTAAAGGGATTAACTTTAACCTGTCTTATGATCTCACGATCTAATCTGGAAGTTGTTTTGCGTGGACGGCCACTTCCCACTTTACGATTGATATCCCCTTGTTCCCGATATCGGGATATAATACGCGATATTGTTGATGTTGCTACACAAAACTCCAAAGCGATATCCTGCATCAATCTTCCGTTGTTAGCAGCGTTAATTATTGCTTTTTTGCATCCAATCGATATTTGCTTCTATTAATTGCATATTCTAATTAATTGAAACCAAAGAATAAATTTTATGTACCTACCTTCCTAGTCATATTTGCCATTTGCATTTTTTTTGCTCTCAGTAAAATTATGTTTTTCTAACTAAATGTAAATTTGCAAACACTAGACAGAGACCAATTACATATTGCTATTATAAACAGAATGCCTACACAATGAGTACACATATCCGAAACGGAAAAACAAAATTTTACCGTTACGAAAGATAAAGCAATAATAATTGATTTTGGTGTGACTGTTTGCATTTTTTTTGCTCGCTACTGTATATAAATAATGTTTTTTTAGAATTTTAAACGAAAATGAGGATTTGCAAAATTCATGGGAATCTAAAATTCAATCAAAACGGATATTAATGGTTGGGTTAAAAAATAACAAAGCATTTCATCTTTTCTGATTCATATAATAATTATAAGAATTTGCATGACAAACTACGAAAATAAAATGTTTAAGGTTTTTTAAGTCACCCCAATGTATTTCATTTAAAATTTCTAAATTGCATTCACCACAAAAATTAACTTCTCCATTTTTAAAATACATTCAATTTGAAAATATTTGAGTCTTAGCTGAATTTAAGTTACACATTGGGCAGGTTCAGACGCCATAAGGGACTTGAAAGTAAAGCAAGTTTTTAGTCTCTGATTGGCCAGCTGCCAAAGAATTACCTTCCAAGGCAACTTTAATGGAAAGTTAGTCAAGAAAAATCTCCCTTACTATTAAGTCAATTCTACTTCTATCAAAATGACAGTTGCTCTTGCTTTTTCATTCAACTGAAAGCTGAACTTTATTATTCTGCACAACTCCATTTGATGTTTTCTGTAAATGGTCTCCTTGTCAATTCGGAAAAGAAGTAAGTAATATTTCTTTACAATACAAAACATGATGGACTTGTAGCTTGCCTGAGGAGTGTTTTTTTAGACAATAATGTTTTTGGTAGTTTTTGTACTATGAACATAAAGTAGTGGTTTGCAAAGTAAAATTCTGAATTTTAAATTCATGACACTTGACAAACTAACTAGTTGCCTTCGTCAAAATGCAAGTTCAAAAAATGAAGTTATATTGTCTGAACTGGCCCATTGTTTTCGACCTGTAATAAAATCAACATTTTTAATAGCTTTTCGTCAGTTTAAAAGCTTTGTAGGTAAAGAAAACTTGGTAGTAATAAACCAACCATTGGTTTCATCCCAATGGCAATGGTTGCATGAAGCAAAAACATTTTAGACCTCAAGACTAGTCTTTTTTGAACATAGAAATAAATAAATAATTACTTCAAACCACCACTGGATAGTGTGTGTGTCTCTGAAGAATTAAGAGGACGAAAGAGTAAACAATATAAAGAGCGGTGTCAATAAAAGCGAGTAAGACTAGTATTTACTTACAAATAAATTGTAACGAGTATTTTATCTCCAAGTAAACCGATGTGAATAAAGCGTCGAGTTTGCTTGTGACCGTGTACACGTCTACAGTACTCGTCTCGTGTACAGACTGCGCATCATTTCCTGTTGTGACTAACTAACCTCCCCATCATTACTCACAAGTCAGTTGTCACTCCCGTTTGTTTTTGTCCTCTAGCAGCTATTTGTGTAGCGTTATTGAAAAACTTTAGTGTTGTGCTAAACAAATCCATGTTGCCTTAAGTTGCATCTGCTAAAGAGAAGGCATGTGAATGTTTTTTTTCACTTTTTTATTTTATTTTTGTCACATAAGCGATTGAAATATGAGTAAAGGAAATAGGATTAAATTTATCTCCAAGTCAAAAATGTGTAGGTATTTACATCATCAGATTATTACTAATTTCTAATCGTTTTTGCTAACCACGTCGTCTATTTATAGCTTCATTCCGATATAATGGAGTCGGCTTGACTTGCGAATAGACGAATATTTACTTGCTTCAGAAGTATTTACTTCCGTTTATTCACATTTTCCGGGTTTTATTAGCCTCTCAAGTATTTACTCGCGAGTAAGAGTAAAAACTTGATTTTTTCATTTCAATTTTGGCGTTTACTTGTTATTTTGATATGTTCAAGTATTTACTTGTCCTACTCGTTTTTATTCACACTTCTCAAAAGCTGTCTCCAAAATCATGGAATCGTTCCTGATCGTATGCAGGAATAAGAACTTATTGGGAGTTGTAGTGAAAACGGTATTCCCTAAGGATGTTTGACGTTTTCCTCTCTCAAACTGTTAGAACGTAAATGGTCGCATTCACAAAGCTAGTGGCTACGTAGTTAAGATATTTTGATTGGCTAAATCTATACACAAAAATAGTTGAAATTTTCCCCCCGACGTAGTGTAAAAAATTCAGCTACAAAGTTAGTGGAGAATGATTTTGACGTTTCACAATCAGCTGCTCGGTAGGTAGGTAGAAATGGCGATCTCAAGGCAACCTAGACTGAGCTCCAATTAGCGCTGCAGTGCGCCGTTTTGATACCAAAAACTCGTTGACCTTTGATTGAAATTGATAGATTGATAGAGAAGCTTCATAGCGATTATGTAAGAGCCATTTTGTCGCATTGAGAAAAAAGATTAGGTCTCTAATCTTTGTCTCAGATAGCTCATCGAGTTTTTGAAAGAATGCTTTTCCAAAGCATTTCATTATGGTGTTTGCCAAAGCAGGACATTTGCAGAGGAAATGGATTATGGTTTCACTTTCTCTTTGGTCACTTCAACTACGGCAAAAGGTGTTGTAAGGGATACCCAACTTCTTTACATGAACTCCTATAGGCCAATGTCCGGTACAAGCCGCAACAATCCTGGCTATGTCTTGCCTTGGCCTGCACAGAAGATCGTTTGTACGGGTTTTATTATAGGTAGGCCATATGTTCCTAGATATAATGCAGTTGGGTAAATTGCTCCACCTTCGGTTTGATTCAGTTTGATAGATAGAAAAGATTTTACTCTTCATAGCACCAAGAGGAATGTTAACCATTTCCGCAAGTGAGCTATGAAGGGCCGATCCTTGCCTGGCTAGCTCGTCAGCCCGTTCATTTCCCACGATACCACTATGGATCAAAACCCGGATCAGGGTCACACCGAGGTTAATATTCAGGTTCGCAAGCTCATCGCGACATTGCTGGACCAATTTAGATGAGGATATGGCCGAGTTAATGGCTTTGACAACTGCCTGACTATGTGTAAAGATAGCCATATTTCGGTTTTGGTTAGGGTTTTGTTTAAGTATCTTACATGCCTCCCTTATTGCCAGCAGTTCAGCCTGAGAAACGCTAGCAAAGTCAGGAAGCCTAAAGGATTTGGCTACATTTAGGGACTCAGAAATGATTCCAGAACCAACTCCGCACTCCATCTTTGAGCCGTCAGTAAAGATGGTTGTGTCGACACAATGTCATCCTCCCAATCTTCTCTCGATGGGAAAATAACCTTAAAACCCTTACTAAGATTTAAAGTAGGAGTGCAGTAGTCAGTGTCTACCGAGATAATATCTGAGGGAATTAATTTCGTAGTGTTGCTGTGACCGTAAGGTTTTGACAACCAGCTATTTGATTCCTTCAGCCTAATAGCTGCAGGAAACTATGTATTTAATAAAAAGGTCGATTGGTAGAAGATCCAAAATAACGTTTAAGGCGTCCGTTGGGCAAGTACGCATGGCCCCTGTGGTGCCCACGCAAGCTGTTCTCTGAACCTTCTTTAGCTTATTAATGTTATAGGCTTTGCTAAGAGCAGGCCACCACACAATCGAACCATATGTTAAGATAGGGCGTACTACGGCTGTATACGTCCATAAAATCACCTTCGACTGAAGTCCCCACTTTTTGCCGAAAGTTTTGCTGCAGGCGTAGAAGGCAACACAGGCCTTCTTAGCCCGTACTTCAATATTTAGTTTCCAATTTAGTTTAGGGTCGAGTATAACTCCCAAATATTTTGCACTGGAAGACAATGATAGGATTTGACCATTGAGTCGGGGTGGCGTGAAGGGCGGTACTTTAGTTTTGGTAGTAGAGAGCAACGGTTCAGTTTTACTTTGGTTAACTCCTAGTCCACAACTAGTAGCCCAGTTGCTAACTTTCTTCAAAATCACTTTCTTCACTAATCACTGAGGTGTACTTTCCTGACACCAATAGCACCAAATCATCGCATAGGCTACTGCCTTCACTCCACATCTCTCTAATTTAACGAGAATTGAATCCATGACCAGAAGTCATAGAAGAGGCGAAAGAACACCACCATAGGGAGTTCCCGAATCTTCCTACCACTGAGCATGGAAATAATCCATTCTCGAATGAAGTCTTCTACACCGAACTTAACGAGAGATTCTTCTATGGATTCTGTAAGGACGTTGTTAAAAGCACCTTCTTTGATAGGAATGTGGCAAGAGTAAATTCTTTATAATGGATTGTTTGTTCTACAGTACGCACTATCTCATAGAGGGCAGTCTCCGTAGATTTGCCCTTAACATAAGAATGCTGAGAGCTTTCGAGAGGTCGTCCAACTAGGATTTCTCTAACATGGTTATCAAGAATGCGCTTCAAGGTTTTAAGCACAAAAGATGTTAAGCTTATTGTTCTGAAATCCTTCGTGGATTCGTGACCTCGCCTTACCACTTTCGGGATAAAAAATACTTTGACCTGTGTCCTCGACATGGGCACATGTTTAAGAAGGAGTAGGCCATTCATGCCTGGGGATTTATATGGAGAGAAAATATTGATGGTCCACAAAATATTTTCTCTGGTTATAAGGGAATTGACTTGCTCCACATGAGCTACGTTTAGCTCTGTGGTTTCAAGCGGTTCGGGGTTATCACTCTCGCAACTCGGAAAGTGCGTCTTCATCAGTAGCTCAAGAGATTCGGCTGGAGAGGCTGTCCAGGTTCAATCAGGCTTTTTTAGAAATGAAGGATTAAAATATTCCTTCGATAAAACTTTGCTGAGCCTTGCGGAGTCCTTCATGCCTTCGATTGATTGACAGTATTCTTTCCAGCCTTGTCTTTTGGCTGATGACAGGGCTTGTTTGTAAATTTTAAGAGAGTCTTTATACGGTTGGTAAAACTTATGTTTGTGGCAGATATTGAAAATTGTCTTCATTCAGTGAGATTCGGTAAGTTGCTTAGTTTGGAATTCGCAATTTGACTGAATTTCGTCCAGTCAGTTCTTTTGGGATTTCTGTAAAGTGGAGGGTGCTCGGTAAAGACACACGAATTCTAAATGAAATGAATCGTTCAGTATTTAAATACAAATATAAATCAATCAAATTGTGTCTTAAATTTAATTTTATTGAATTTAAAAACACAAAAGATAAGTTAAAGTTATCAAATCAAAAATGTTTCTTATTTTATATATTTGCATTTGTCAATAATATGACAGTTCCAGATTGACTAGCTTTGTAGTGTAGTTTTGCATTCACAAAGCTAGAATTTTGACTACGTAGCCACTAGCTTTGTGAATGCGACCAATGATGTTTAAATGTTACCTTTGGCTTCGAAATTGATTATCAGGAACATTTGGTTGTATTGGCCTATTAAGATAAAATTATAATTATTATTTTCATTTAAGTAAAATTTACGATATCTTTTTTAGTTTTATAAAATTTTAACATTTTAGAAAGTTTGATGAGTACACTTTCATCTTTAACCTTCCTTAGTCTAAGTTTTTTGTCATTTGAATAAAAGGAAGCATTAAATCCGAAAGTTATTTATTATGATATATGCTTATTTGTTTTAATTACAGTTTTAATCTCAATTTGAAGCACTTTTCATGACAAGAATTAATCTTTCTCGT